>NC_091391.1:10580820-10637667 GCF_038502225.1 Cherax quadricarinatus
TTTTTTTTATATTTTCATTTAAAACAATTCAGTACATCATATAATAAATATACATATAATCTCAACAACATGAGATTTATTTCAACCTATCCACTACCTACTCCCTCCACTGTTTACAGAACAGCAGGGCGACAATAACAAAACCTTACCCCCCTACCCTAAAAGATACCCTTAGTGTGTACCACTCAATAAAAACCTGTTACAAACAACGTTCTACTTAAGAACAAAAAGACTGTCACCTGCCGCCAGAATGCAAGATCTATCCTCCACTATCTGTATGGACGGCCATACCACGTGACACCGATGATTATAATATGCACAAAAATACATAACAAGGCCCTTCACCTGTGGCCCTGCCCGATGGCTCTAGCCCCATCCCCAAAACTCCCACTGGTTGCATGCCTACAATGCAAGACATACTGGCAGAACAAAAACCGCAACCGACCATGACATATCAGGATCAAACATGGTGTGATTACAGATCCCAAAGTTTTCTACCTGTAGGCAAAAAAAAAACATAACCTCCACTCCGGCAGCAGTTGCCACCGTCCAGCATTTTCGCATACCTTAACGCATGCAGGCGCTTGTAGCCACCATTCATAATATTCGTACACCTCCTCTCCCACCATGAACAGAACCTGGACAACCACTCATACCATAACATGCACCAAACGTGACAGTGACACTCACCCCGGAGGAGCTGACTGACTATAACAGAGTGTCAACAGATTCACCCTCGCTCACTGGACGGCAAGCCCGACGTCTATCCCCTTATCTAATCCCCACCCCTACATAAGAACATAAGAATGTAGGAACACTGCAGAAGGCCTACTGGCCCATACGAGGCAGGTCCTTATCAAAACGACATCTACCTAAAGCTACTCAAGAAATAACTCCCCTACCCCTTGACACCAATCAAACCCAGCCCCTCCCACTCATATATTTGTCCAGTCTCTTCTTAAAGCTACCCAAGGTCCTAGCCTCTATCACCCCACTGGGAAGACTGTTCCACGCATCTTCAGCTCTGTTAGAAAACCAGTACTTACCTATGTCCTTTCTAAATCTAAATTTATCCAACTTAAATCCATTATTCCTGGTTCTTACCTGGTTCGACACCCACAGTACTTTATTAATGTCTCCCTTGTTTATGCCCGTCATCCACTTATACACTTCAATGATATCTCCCCTCATTCTACGCCTCTCCAGAGAGTGGAGATTTAAGGCTTTAAGTCTATCTTCATACGGGAGGTTCCTTACACAGTAAATCATTTTAGTCATTCTTCTCTGTATGTTCTCTAATGAGTCTATGTCCATCCTGTAGTAAGGGGACCAAAACTGAGCAGCATAATCTAAATGAGGCCTCACTAGTGATGTATAGAGCTGTAAAATAACTTTTGAACTTCTGTTACTTATACTTCTTGAGATAAATCCAAGTAATCTGTTGGCCTTGTTGCGCACACTAAGGCACTGCTGTCTTGGCTTTAGATTTCTGCTTACCATGACTCCCAAGTCTTTTTCACATTCTGTATGACCAAGCTCTACTTCACCTAGATTATAGCTTCGAGAGTTATTTTCATTACCAAGGGCAAGTACCTTACACTTATCCACATTAAACTTCATCTGCCATTTTTCAGACCAAGACATTAATTTGTTCAAATCGTCCTGGAGTTCATTGATATCCTCCTCAGAGTAAATTATACGGCCTATCTTTGTATCATCAGCAAACTTACTCATGTCACTAGTAATCCCTTCATCAAGGTCATTAATGTAAATTATGAACAGGAGAGGGCCTAAAACTGATCCTTGTGGAACGCCACTAGTGACTAATCCCCATTCAGATTTCACTCCATTAATGGTAACTCTCTGCCTTCTATTGGTAAGCCATGCCTCAATCCACGCTAGAACTTTACCTCCTATACCATGAGCTGCCACTTTTCTCAAGAGTCTCCTGTGAGGCACTCTGTCGAAGGCCCTACTAAAATCCAAATAGACAACATCATATTCCTTATCACTGTCAACTGCCTCAAATGTTCTATTGAAGAACGTCAGTAAGTTTGTCAGGCAGGAACGACCTCTCGTGAATCCATGCTGAGATTCATTTATCAAGTTATGCTCTTCAAGGTGACTTCTGATAATGTCAGAATACCAGGATACCAGCGATATTCCAGTAATGAAAAATTATGTAGAACAGGACGATAATAAACTGTGCACTATTAGGGTCACAAGTGACATGGTCCTTAGGCAAATAGATAAATTAAAACCTACATACTAAGCATTTCACTTACCATGAGGGTATGATAACCCTCAGAAAAACATTCCCCCACCTTGTCCCATATAGATCTCTATTCCTACACATAGCATGGAATACCGTCGCCACCAGCACATGCTTCCTCACTTCCCACACATTCGATCCCCTCATGCACCAGGATATGTATACATAGTCCACCATCACATATGCTAGCACCCGTGCCACACCCTCTTCCACCCCCACATCTAAACTCAGCACCTGCAATACTGACACATCCCCCCAAACCTCTGCACCACCCTGCCCACCCATTTCCTGATTCTCTTCAACCCCTCACAAAAATACACGATATGGTAAGCCATTCCCTCTCCCCCACACAACCCACAATGCCCCTCCCCATCCATCCTTCAATCCCTCAGTACCGCACCAGATGGCAAGATACTGTGCAGAACATTACCTCCCGCACCCTGGGCTGTAACCTCAACCTACTAAATCTTATCCAGATGTTTGCCCAATCATAAATTGGGTATAACCCCTGCCCTGGGTGCACCACCTGTCCCCATATCACCCTGTACAATGCCCCAACCTTAACTTTCCCAGGTTCTCGGGCCAATGCCAACAGGTCCACTCCCCTATACAAGCCTCGCAACACCTCATGAACTTTCCCCAACCGTCCATCCTGAAAAACCCCTCCCCGCAATACCTCATGCCTGACGTAAACACACTTAACCCTCTCCCGTAAATCCAAAAGACCCATCCCCCCCTTTTGCACTGGCAACATAACCACCTCCCTTTTTAACCACTCGTACTTAGAACCCCACAAAAATCTGAACACCCTCCTTTGGATGTTTTGAATTGCCGGCAGTGATAATGGGAACACTTGTGCAATGAACCAAATCTTACTATACAAGAGCACATTGATTACAATCACCTTCTGCAGGATAGTGAGATGATTCGGTCTTAGTGCTCCCAATCTCTTTACCACACAGACCTCAAAACGAGCAGAATCATCCTCCCTCACCCTAACTAAATTTGCCCAATATACAATACCACATATCTTCAAAACGTCCACACAGGTCGTCACCACCCGACATCTCCATTCCACCCTCCACTCCCACATCCCCAACCATAAAATGGACGATTTCTCTGCATTCACCACCATTCCTGAGGCACTTCCATAAACCTGCACCACCTCCTCCAGCCCATCCAACCGTGTCCCTTCATCCACCAAAACCGTCACGTCATCCATGTACCCCACCAGACTTGGCCATGGCCACCCTTCCACACCCCTGTCCCCTCGTATTCTTGCCTCCACCATCCTATAGAAAGGGTCTTGCATGCACACAAACAACAATTGTGAGAGTGGGCAGCCCCGTCGAAGCCCTCCCCATAGTGCAACTGCTTTCCCCAAACGCCTGTTAACTTGTACACACACACACTCTTGGTTATACAATGTTTTCACTCATCCCACTATTTCCTCCCTAAAACCCTGAGACAGTAAAATGCGACCTAAAGCCTCCTTTTCCACTGTCATATGCCCCCCTCCCGTCCAATGCTAACAACCCCCCCTCCCCCACCAAAAGCAGCTACAAAATCCTGGAGGATACCGTGACCCATCACCATCGATCTGCCAGGCAAATCAAACTGGCTCTGGGAGACCACCCTGTCAACTACACACTTTAGGTGATTACCAAGCACCTTTGCCAAGAGCTTATAGTCAGTGCACATCAAAGATAATGAACAATAATCCTTTAGAATACACTGATGTGTCCCCTTTGGAACTAAGACCAGATGCTTGCCCCACGCTTAACCTACCCCCTCACTTCATTTCATTCAGGAGCCTGACCAAGAAACCTCACAACAATTCCAAATGCAGCATATAAAATTCGCAAGGAATCCCATCCACTCCCCGCGCCTTACCTTTGCTCATTCCAGCCAACGCTCTCCAAATTTCCTTCTCCTCAATATCCCCCCCAATGCCATTCTATCACTCCCTCCCAGGGGTTTACCCACACAGCCATTCACTTCCTCCAACAGCCCTTCATTCACCCCATGACTACACCAATAACGAGCATTCCACCTCTCAGCATACATTCCCATGCCCTCTGTCGACCTGAGCACCTGCCCCATCCGATAGTTCTCCCCCCTCACACACCTCTAAATGCATAAGAGTCATTGCCTTCCTACGTTGTTGCTGACCCCTCAGGACACAGGACGAAGGCCTATCCCCCCATGGCACCTCATCTATACCCACTTGCACCCTTACAGCTTCAAATCTCTCATTCTGCAACTCCCTTAACCTCTCCTTCAGGGCCTCCATCTCCTCCATATCGTACCTTTCCTGCAAAGTGCCCCCACTGTTGCAGCCATGTAAGCACTTCTCTAGATAATTTGATAACCCATATCTCATGTGGTTTATCCTCTTCCCTTCATATATGTAAAAATCTCTTATCCTAGGAAATCTCTTATCCAGGAATGTGCACGGTAAGCTGTCCAATATACAAGTACAGTTAGAAATAGAAATACAAATAGCTAGAGCTTCATTTAAGGATGTTATTAATAGAATATTCAGGAGGTTGCTAGTGGAATTACAGTAAATCAACCATTCAAATCATTATGAAGCTCTGTGTAGTCTGCGGTCAATCAAACAAACGGGCTTCCACATGGATAAATTGTCATTTTTGTGGAAATTGGTGTCACGCCTCTTGTGCAGATATCCAAGAACTAGCTACAAGCAGTATTAAAACAGGTAAGTGTTTTTGGGTATGCCCAAATGAGATAAATCTGTGGACTAAAATCATAAGGGTATTAAAATAGGACAACATCAAAGCTGCTTTCATAGACAACCTGGAACCTTTCTACAACAGATGGGAACATAAAAAGTCTGGGCTGAATGGTACTGCCCTTGATACTGGCCATGCAGTCAGAAACTGTAAGGCTGGAGGTGAAGTCCTGGTAGTCAGTAAATGTGGGCTGTCCTGGGAGACAGTAATGGTGAAGCTGGAGGTGCTGTCCTGGGAGACAGTAATGGTGAAGCTGGAGGTGCTGTCCTGGGAGACAGTAAGGTGAAGCTGGAGGTGCTGTCCTGGGGGACAGTAATGGTGAAGCTGGAGATTTTGTCCAGGTAGTTGGGAATTATGTGCAGGAAGGAATACATATAAATGACCTCATTGGGGACAGGAGCCGTAGTAGGGAAACAAGTGTAGTCAAAGATAAGATAAAACAAATATTGCAAACTAGAAATACCGCAGGAAATAGCAAACAAGAGGACTCCACTAGCAATAGTGAGGATATATTGCCAAAAACAACTGGCGGGAGCTCCATTGTTGGTGCTAGAGAGGATAGGAGTAAGACAGGGAAACATGCACCAACAGGAAATACAGTCACAGAAACCCAAGGCAAATGGAAACCAAGCCTGTGCACATACTATGCACTTGGTATCTGCAGGCATGGGAAATCTGGAAAAACAGACGGGACGTGCAACTATGACCACCCTAGAAAATGCCATGCCCATATGACAACAGGAAAATGCAAACTCCCTTCCTGTAAGCTTTTTCACCCTGAACTGTGTACCTCTTCAGTACAGGAAAGACTGTGCTATAACTTAAATTGCCAGGCACACCATCTAAAGGGGACAAAAAGATACAAAACATCCAGGCAATGGGAAAACCTGGGTAGTCACAGCCACTCAAGAGGGAGAGGTTTTTTAGTGCCAGGAAGGAAAAAAAAAAACTGGCAGGAAATGGCAGAAATCGTACACCAAATCCAGTCATTCCTGGAGTGGAACCACAGTCGATGACCTCCACTCCAAACCAACAGATACAGATACTAATGCCGGAAAAAAAATCCCCCCCAGTACCAACAATACCACCAGTCCGATGACATTCTTCTTTGCAAATATACAGGGTCTAAAGCCAGCAACAAACAACAAAATACCTTTCATCTGTGGACTGCTTGCAGAGGCAAAGGCAATGTTCGCGGCTTTCACTGAGACCCACATAAAGGATCACTTAGACAATGAAATATGGATCCCAGGTTACAACCTATACAGATGTGACAGAGTGAACAGGCAAAGGGGGGGGAGGGGGTAGGCCTGTACATTGCAGAGTCACTTGTTTGCACAGAACTGCTTAATGCCTCAAATGATGTAGTGGAAGTTTTAGCAGTAAAGGTCGAGAACCAAAACCTAGTCATTGTGGTAGTCTACAAGCCTCCGGATGCAACATCCCAGCAATTCCAGGAACAGCTGTTAAAAATTGACCACTGTCTGGAAAATCTTCCAGCTCCTGCACCCAACATCTTGCTCCTGGGGGATTTCAACTTAAGGCACCTAAAATGGAGGAATATAGCAAATAATATTGTTGCAGTAATAACACCAGGAGGCAGCTCTGATGAAAACTCACACTCACACGAGCTTTTAAATCTCTGCACAAAATTCAATTTAAACCAGCAAATAATAGAGCCTACTAGACTGGAGAATACACTAGACCTCATCTTCACTAACAATGATGATCTGATAAGAAATGTCACCATATCAAAAACAATATACTCAGATCACAACATAATTGAGGTTCAGACATGTATGCGTGGAGCCCCAGACCGACATAATGAGACTAGTCACGAGGGAGCATTCACCAAATTCAACTTCAATAACAAAAACATAAAGTGGGACCAAGTAAACCAAGTCCTAACCGATATAAGCTGGGAAGATATACTAAGCAACACAGACCCCAACTTATGCCTAGAACAGATTAACTTGGTGGCACTCGATGTATGCACAAGGCTTATTCCTCTAAGAAAAAGGAGGAGTAGATGTAAAATAGAAAGAGACAGGCGCTCCCTTTACAGGCGACGGAAAAGAATAACAGAGAGGCTAAAAGAGGTCAATATATCTGAAATGCGTAGGGAGACACTGGTCAGAGAAATAGCAAGCATCGAACTTAAGCTAAAGGAATCTTATAGGAGTCAGGAATCGCGGGAAGAACTAAAAGCCATAAATGAAATCGAAAGAAATCCAAAGTATTTCTTCTCCTATGCCAAATCAAAGTCGAGAACAACGTCCAGTATTGGGCCCCTACTTAAACAAGATGGGTCCTACACAGAT
Organism: Cherax quadricarinatus; assembly: GCF_038502225.1. NCBI lineage: Eukaryota > Metazoa > Arthropoda > Malacostraca > Decapoda > Parastacidae > Cherax > Cherax quadricarinatus. The sequence continues at coordinate 10,588,170 of NC_091391.1, forward strand.
GACAGCAAGGAAATGAGTGAGCTACTCAAGTCCCAATATGACTCAGTTTTTAGCAAGCCGCTAACCAGACTGAGAGTCGAAGATCAAAATGAATTTTTTATGAGAGAGCCACAAAATTTGATTAACACAAGCCTATCCGATGTTATCCTGACACCAAATGACTTCGAACAGGCGATAAATGACATGCCCATGCACTCTGCCCCAGGGCCAGACTCATGGAACTCCGTGTTCATCAAGAACTGCAAGAAGCCCCTATCACGAGCCTTTTCCATCCTATGGAGAGGGAGCATGGACACGGGGGTCGTCCCACAGTTACTAAAAACAACAGACATAGCCCCACTCCACAAAGGGGGCAGTAAAGCAACAGCAAAGAACTACAGACCAATAGCACTAACATCCCATATCATAAAAATCTTTGAAAGGGTCCTAAGAAGCAAGATCACCACCCATCTAGAAACCCATCAGTTACACAACCCAGGGCAACATGGGTTTAGAACAGGTCGCTCCTGTCTGTCTCAACTATTGGATCACTACGACAAGGTCCTAAATGCACTAGAAGACAAAAAGAATGCAGATGTAATATATACAGACTTTGCAAAAGCCTTCGACAAGTGTGACCATGGCGTAATAGCGCACAAAATGCGTGCTAAGGGAATAACAGGAAAAGTCGGTCGATGGATCTATAATTTCCTCACTAACAGAACACAGAGAGTAGTCGTCAACAGAGTAAAGTCCGAGGCAGCTACGGTGAAAAGCTCTGTTCCACAAGGCACAGTACTCGCTCCCATCTTGTTCCTCATCCTCATATCCGACATAGACAAGGATGTCAGCCACAGCACCGTGTCTTCCTTTGCAGATGACACCCGAATCTGCATGACAGTGTCTTCCATTGCAGACACTGCAAGGCTCCAGGCGGACATCAACCAAATCTTTCAGTGGGCTGCAGAAAACAATATGAAGTTCAACGATGAGAAATTTCAATTACTCAGATATGGCAAACACGAGGAAATTAAATCTTCATCAGAGTACAAAACAAATTCTGGCCACAAAATAGAGCGAAACACCAACGTCAAAGACCTGGGAGTGATCATGTCGGAGGATCTCACCTTCAAGGACCATAACATTGTATCAATCGCATCTGCTAGAAAAATGACAGGATGGATAATGAGAACCTTCAAAACTAGGGAGGCCAAGCCCATGATGACACTCTTCAGGTCACTTGTTCTATCTAGGCTGGAATATTGCTGCACACTAACAGCACCTTTCAAGGCAGGTGAAATTGCTCACCTAGAAAATGTACAGAGAACCTTCACGGCGCGCATAACGGAGATAAAACATCTCAATTACTGGGAGCGCTTGAGGTTCCTGAACCTGTATTCCCTGGAACGCAGGCGGGAGAGATACATGGTTATATACACCTGGAAAATCCTAGAGGGACTAGTACCGAACTTGCACACGAAAATCACTCACTACGAAAGCAAAAGACTTGGCAGACGATGCAGCATCCCCCCAATGAAAAGCAGGGGTGTCACTAGCACGTTAAGAGACCATGCAATAAGTGTCAGGGGCCCGAGACTGCTCAACTGCCTCCCAGCATACATAAGGGGGATTTCCAACAGACCCCTGGCAGTCTTCAAGCTGGCACTGGACAAGCACCTAAAGTCGGTTCCTGACCAGCCGGGCTGTGGCTCGTACGTTGGTTTGCGTGCAGCCAGCAGCAACAGCCTGGTTGATCAGGCTCTGATCCACCAGGAGGCCTGGTCACAGACCGGGCCGCGGGGGCGTTGACCCCCGGAACTCTGTCCAGGTAAACTCCAGGTAAACTAGCCTTTGCAATGCTATCCCACCACATCATCAACTACCCTCCCCTTCTCCCCAAGCTCCTCCCATAGTGCAGCAAAACCCACCACTGCCTCCTCATCCCCGAGAACCCTCGTATTTAATTTCTAGCTAACACCTCCCACCCCACCTCTGCTACAACTGCTCTATGACCAGAATAAGGTGCCTCTACTGTATGGACAGACTCTATACCAACACACTGCATAACATATAGTCTTTCTAACCTTGCCCCACAGCCCTCCCTCACATATTTATGGTCCACCTCCCATGAACCCCCGGCAAACACATCCCGCAGTTGCACATCACAGAGAAGCTCCCCCAAAATAAGTGACAAAAAACCCGGCCTCCTCAGCACCACATCTCTTCTAACAGCACAATTCCAATCCCCTCCCACTACTGCAAGAGAAGGTAAAGATTGTAAGAAATACACCAGCTCTTCCCTCACAAAAGCTTACTTAACGCACACTATGTTCTCTGCCAGCGAGTACATGCACACAAAATCCACTGTCTCACCCCTCCATCATCCATCCACTCTTAAGATCCTGCCATCTACCCCCCATCACTCCTTACCAATACAAACAGGCTTGCCGCCCTGATTAAGATGTCTGTCCCCCTTTTAATCGCTCCGAATGCATCACAAATCTCTGATAGCCCTCCACCTAAAAATCCTTGCCAGCTTTCCAGTTATATTCCTGAATATATGCTACATCCACACACACGGTACCTATGCAAGAACATACAAAACCAATCACACTTCATTCTCTCACACAAGCCATTAACGTTCAGCATCATACACCGGAGGCCAGTTAATGCTTGTGTCCCTCTGGCCCACATCCCCCTTTACATGTACACCGGGGCCCTTCTCGCTGCCCTTACCATGCTCACCATGCAGGAAACCCTGGCCATCCTGCACTGCCTGTTGCTGGTGCCTCCTCTCTCCTACACTGCTAGCCTCCACCACCCACACCTTCCCTGGGCGTTGGGCTGGTATTAAGACATCATCAGAGTTGGATGTCGCTGCTGCCCGTTTCCTGGTGACAACACTCTCCTCCATCGATGAACTGGGTTCCTCCTCACTATGCACCTCCACCACTAACAGCTGCGCATCTTCCGTACCCGGTATCAGCCCGTCCACACCGTGCCCAGCAACATTCACTGCCGCCTCATGCCTAGCATCCAACTCTGACGCCTCAACCATTTCGCTCCAAAGTTGACCACGCCCTCCATCCTTCACCTGGGCAGACTCAGGAACGTCCTGCCTCTTGCCAGTGGGCGCTGCTTCAGCCGGTCGCCCAGCCCGGCCCCGCCTGCCACACTCAGCTGCAACGTGATCATAGTCTCCACATATCCTACAAGTTCTCCTCTGCCCAGCATACGTCACCATCACTTGAGTTCTGAAATCCTCCAAGATAACATAGGAGGGTATGGGGTGACGGAGGGTCATTTTAATGGAGAAACTTCCCTCAGGGTAACCAGCACGTGCACCCGTCACCCATTTTCCCTGTTGGGCAACATGTACAACTCCATACCTTTCGAAAGCTTGACGAATGTCGACCTCATTCGCCTCAAAAGGTACGTTCCGTACCCTCACCCATGTATACTGTCCGGAAATGTCCACAAGTCTGATGCTCACTTCCAGGGTCACTTCCATACTAAGATCATGGTAATGATCAACAAGACCCTCATACACCTGCGTGTGGAGCAATTTCACGAATATCCTGAAAGAGTCATTTAAAGCCACGCCGTACAGCTCCTTGTCATCGATGCCGTAGGTGTCTCTGATAATCATTGGCAACAAATCATGGACCATCGCAGGCGTGATGGATCCATGCACTAATTCAATTCCAACAGTGTTTACTCTGCGACGTAAGCCAAAGACCATGACGAGCACTGGGTTGTTAGCTTGGCTGTTGACAGAGAGTTGTGAGGAGCGACCACTCACCCGGGCAGCTAGGCGAGGAATGTCCATCTATGATAATTACGTGGAAGACTGACGGGAAGACAGGACCCCTTGTCTACGATAATTGCATGGAAGACTAACGGGAAGATAGGACCCATCGTCTATGATAATTTCATGGGAGACTGACTGGAGGATAGGACCCCTCGTCTATGACAATTACATGGAAGACTGACGGGAAGATAGGACCCCTCGTCTATGACAATTACATGGAAGACTGACGGGAAGATAGGACCCCTCGTCTATGACAATTACATGGAAGACTGACGGGAAGATAGGACCCCTCGTCTATGAATAAGTACCCAGGTAAGACTAATTAAGTGTGTTCATGTAGTATTTTCCATAATTACTTTAATAACGTCTCAGTGGTCAGTGGTCAGTCGTCACGTGAGGTCACAGACCTTGAGCTGCTTTGGGGATTAGCGTGGACGGTTACAAAGCATGGCTTGCTTCTGCAGTGTTTTAAAAATTGAGGTTGGAGAGTTGAAAGAGGAGGTCTTGCTTCTCCAGGAGGAGATTAGGAGGCTGAAGGTCCACCTCAATGGGTCTGGGAGAGAGTGTGAGGTGGCTGGAGTTGTGGGGAATGAGGCTTCTAGCAGTGAGGTGCAGTCTGTCTCTCGCTGTGAGGAGGCTGTAGGTGGGGAGGTAGCAACGGCTACCAGCAGTGAGGTGCAGTCCAGCACCTGCTACAAGTGGCGAGTGGTTCCCAGTAATGGAAGGAGAATCAGAATAAGGAAAGTTAAGAGTGAAGATCTGAAGGTAGGAAATCACTTCTCTGTTCTTCAGGATGAATGTACTTCAGTGGCCAGTGAAGGTAAGTGTACTACTGCCCGTGCTAACAGAGGTAAGTGCATTCTTGTGGTTGGTGACTCTCAGGTAAGATATATTGACCGTGCTTTTTGTAATAGGAATAAGAAGGTGAAAGATAGAGTGTGCTTCCCTGGAGCTGGTGTTGGGGACATAGTTAACAGGTTGGATAATATCATGTCAGGTAATGGGAACAAGCCCATTATCTGTCTCAGTGCTGGTGGAAATGATATTGGGAAGGGTAGGAGAGAAGAGCTGCTAGATAAGTACATGTCAGCTATAGATTTCATTAAGTCTAAGGGAGGGGTCCCAATCATATGTATATCTTGCCTAGAAGGGGAGTAGGAAATGAATGGTTGTCTAGGGCAATTGGTGTAAATTGCTGGCTAGACAGATACTGCAAGGAACTTGCAATCCCATTCATTGACAACTGGAACAACTTTTATGGCAAACATGGTATGTATGCAAGGGATGGGGTACATCTCTCTGGGGCTGGAGTGGTAGCACTTGCAAACTCAATTGAGAAGGCCATTGGTGAAATGCCTATGATTTTAAACTGATAGAAGATAGAGGTATGGGTGTGTGTGGGAAACAAGCATGTTGCAACACTAGGGTTGGAAACAGTAAATGTATAAAAGGCATTCAGCATGAAGTTATAAATAAAGACAATAAATCAGGTCAGCAAACAAAGGGGGACAGCAGAAGGCAGCAAGGGACTAGCTCCCTTAAGGTTTACTATACTAATAGCAGGAGTGTAAGAAATAAGATAGATGAGCTAAGATTAATTGCAAGTGCAGGAAACACAGATATTATTGCTATAACAGAGACCTGGCTCAATCTGAAAGATAGACAGATGCCCTCTGAATGTCACATACAAGGCTATAAATTATTCCACACTGACAGGGTCAACAGGAAGGGTGGTGGAGTAGCGATGTATGTCAGAGACATTTTAAATTGTTGTGTTAGACAAGATATAAAATTAGAAGCGTCAGGCAATGAATCTGTTTGGTTACAGCTTCTCGAGGGCCGAAAAAAACTAATTTTGGGTGTGATTTACAGGGCCCCAAATCTTGATAGAGAGTGCAGTAAACTTCTATGGGACGAAATTCATAAGGCATCTACATACGAAAATGTTGTGCTGATGGGAGATTTCAACTATAGACAGATTGACTGGAGCAATTTGACAGGAAATTTAGAGTTAGGTGACTTTCTTGATACGATCCAGGATTGCTTTTTAAAACAGTTTGTGACAGAGCCAACTAGGGGAAATAACCTCCTTGACTTGGTTCTTGCCAGTAGGGAAACACTAATTAATAATCTTGAGGTTAATGATGAGCTTGGGGAAAGTGATCACAAATTACTCAGTTTTAATGTATCATGGAATTCCCCTAATAATGGCAATCAAGTCTCTGTCCCTGACTTTCGCTTGGCTGATTTCATAGGACTGAAAAATTACTTAGGTGGGCTGAACTGGAATGACCTGACTAAGGGTCAGGTAGGTGGTGATGGTTGCCAATATGACGCTTTCCAGGGCATAGTTCTAGCTGCTCAGTCAAATTATGTTCCAAATAGGGAAATCAGATCAAACAAAAATGATCCTAAATTGATGAACAATAGATTAAAATATCTGATTGGTCAAAAGAGAGGCATATATAAGCAAATCAAAAGAGGAGAGGGGCAATTAAGAAATAGATATATTCAGTTAAAGAGAGAAATAAAAAAGGGAATTAGAAAAGCAAAAAGAGATTATGAGGTTAAAGTTGCAAGAGAATCGAAGACTAACCCAAAAGGATTCTTTCAGGTATACAGAAGTAAGATCAGGGACAAGATAGGCCCACTCAAAAGTTCCTCGGGTCAGCTCACTGACAGTGATAAGGAAATGTGTAGAATTTATAACACATACTTCCTCTCAGTTTTTACACAGGAGGATACCAGCGATATTCCAGAAATGATAAATTATGTAGAACAGGACGGTAATAAACTGTGCACGATTAGGGTCACAAGTGACATGGTCCTTAGGCAAATAAAAAAATTAAAACCTAACAAATACCCAGGCCCTGATGAACTGTATGCAAGGGTTCTAAAGGAATGTAAAGAGGAGCTTAGCAAACCTTTGGCTAATCTTTTCAACATATCACTACAGACTGGCATGGTGCCAGATAAGTGGAAAATGGCAAATGTGATACCTATTTTCAAAGCAGGTGACAGGTCCTTAGCTTCGAACTATAGACCAATAAGCCTAACCTCAATAGTGGGAAAATTTATGGAATCAATAATTGCCGAGGCAGTTAGTAGCCACCTTGAAAAGCATAAATTAATCAACGAATCTCAGCATGGTTTTACAAATGGGCGTTCCTGCCTTACGAATTTATTAACTTTTTTCACTAAGGTATTTGAGGAGGTAGATCATGGTAATGAATATGATATTGTGTATATGGACTTCAGTAAGGCTTTTGACAGGGTCCCACATCAGAGACTATTGAGGAAAATTAACGCACATGGAATAGGAGATTTTTTTTCCTGGACAGAGGCATGGTTGACAGATAGGCAGCAGAGAGTTTGCATAAATGGGGAGAAGTCAGAGTGGGGAAGCGTCACGAGCGGTGTTCCTCAGGGGTCAGTGTTGGGCCCCCTGCTGTTCACAATCTACATAAACGACATAGATGAGGGCATAAAGAGCGACATCAGCAAGTTTGCAGATGACACCAAATTAGGCCGTCGAATTCATTCTGACGAGGACATTAGAGCACTCCAGGAAGATTTGAATAGACTGATGCAGTGGTCGGAGAAGTTGCAGAAGCAGTTTAATATAGACAAATGGAAAGTTCTAAATGTTGGACAGGACAATAACCATGCCACATATAAACTAAATAATGTAGATCTTAATATTAAGGATTGCGAAAAAGATTTAGGAGTTCTGGTTAGCAGTAATCTGTAACCAAAACAACAGTGCATAAGTGTTCGCAATAAAGCTAATAGAATCCTTGGCTTCATATCAAGAAGCATAAATAATAGGAGTCCTCAGGTTGTTCTTCAACTCTATACATCCTTGGTTAGGCCTCATTTAGATTATGCTGCACAGTTTTGTCACCGTATTACAGAATGGATATAAATGCTCTGGAAAATGTACAAAGGAGGATGACAAAGTTGATCCCATGTATCAGAAACCTTCCCTGTGAGGATAGACTAAGGGCCCTGAATCTTCACTCTCTAGAAAGACGTAGAATTAGGGGGGATATGATTGAGGTGTATAAATGGAAGACAGGAATAAATAAAGGGGATGTAAATAGTGTGCTGAAAATATCTAGCCTAGACAGGACTCGCAGCAATGGTTTTAAGTTGGAAAAATTCAGATTCAGGAAGGATATAGGAAAGTACTGGTTTGGTAATAGAGTTGTGGATGAGTGGAACAAACTCCCAAGTACAGTTATAGAGGCCAGAACGTTGTGTAGCTTTAAAAATAGGTTGGATAAATACATGAGTGGATGTGGGTGGGTGTGAGTTGGACCTGATAGCTTGTGCTACCAGGTCGGTTGCCGTGTTCCTCCCTTAAGTCAATGTGACCTGACCTGACTAGGTTGGGTGCGTTGGCTTAAGCCGGTAAGAGACTTGGACCTGCCTCGCATGGGCCAGTAGGCCTGCTGCAGTGTTCCTTCGTTCTTATGTTCTTATGTTCTTATATAGACACGTCTTGCATTCCAGTTGACGTATCTGCTGGACTTACTGGACAACTATCCTGCCTTCAGCGTCGGTGGCTTTTACGTTTTGACTAAGAGCAGACTAGTTGATGTAAATAAAACTTAATTGTTAATACATTACAGATATGAAAAACTAATACAAATCACTTAAGAATCATTGTTTTTTAATATACTTAAATATTTATATTATATTTGGTATTGCAGGTTGCTAGTTTTGTCGCCACATACCTAGTGATTCTGCTACAGTTCCGAGCAGTTGAAGACCCGAGTTCTGAAACAGCATCTACCTAGAGAGGCAGCTGTTGTTTACTGCAGGAGATGATTACATCCTTCTAACAATACAACTAACTTGTTTATTGTAGGTACTGTAGTTCCTGGTAAAGGAACGACAAAATAAGAAGCATCACAGCATCTTTTCTGAGAAAGTAACTACTCTGTCAGTAACAAACAGTGTTGCCGATGGTGATAATGGATAAAGCAGATTAAAATGGAGACATCAATTGTTAAGAGAATGGATAAATCTTATTCAGATGGATATTTAATTGAAAACAACAAGGAAGGACCTTGTAGATTAAGACTGAGACATCCTCTAGATTAAAGAGGATGAACCTAAATTAACAGTATGGATATGAACATTGTTCATAGATTAATTAAAAAATTTTAAAAATTAACATGCACCATGTATTTGTTAACTGCTTCATTATATGTGTTTTCTGTAACTGTAATATTTCTTTTTACTGGTACTTAAGAATCATTTGATAATTTGCAGTATATCTTGAGTAACATGATCCCAGGTTCCAGTGTCCAAGGTAAACCATTCCATCATATTACTCAAAATTTACAACTAATTTTGCCAATTTTTAGAGAGTAGATTACTGTGATGACCATTAGTATTGTAGGAAATAAAGATGCTGGCTGCAGAGAATTTTTTTAATACAACATTTCGCCCAAGTCTGGGTTTTATCGAGTATACAAGAATATGTAAGTACTGTACGGCACCTTATAGGGCAAACAAGCAATAATAAGTCAAGCTTGATGAAAAACAGATAACATCTGTTGATATGAAATTGCGAGATTAAGTATAAGTGAGGCCAAACATAGGTAATGTCAGGTAGAGGTGAGAGTAAGAGGTGTGAGTACAGTGACAGATTTATTGATTATAATGTAAATCACGGTCAGTGGGTGCAATTAGTCTAGTCAAAATGTATATTCCGCTATTTTGCTCAGTGATATAGTGAGATGGATCACTGGTGCTTCCAAAAATCTGTCTAGCCCTGTCATCTTCCTGTTGTAACAGTTGTACTCTCGGTCAGTCCATGATGTGAGAATGACAGTAGTGATGGACAGCACATTGCTGGTTTTATCCTTCCTGCTGGAATATTTTCCTGTTGGAGTGTCTGAGGGTCTCGTCACGGCCTCCTGAGAGACTATAGCATCCCACCATACGTTATACTGCATAATCCTGTTGTGTGTGTTTAAGACTTCTGAAGATCTCTTGCATTGTTTTGGTGGTACAGACTGCTACATAACTATTGGTTGTTCAGAGAAGTTTCTAACATGTTATGACAGTCTGTTCGTTGGGAAGGACAAGTGTTGGTATCCACCTTGAGTGTGTAGTGTACATGGAATGATTTTTATTTTCCGGATTATGTATGTTGGGAATTTTATGATGGCGAATATCTCAATGAATCTTGTTCTTCTAACAGATATTATCACTGCAATTGTAAGTGCCAGAAAAAAAGAAACTTATCACTACCTGCTTGGTTTTGAGGTCAAGGTGTAGCGTTTATGTATTTTTTAAACCATCTTTGATGAGCAAGACGTCAAGAAAAGATATGGAACCTCATCTTTCTTCTTCTAGTGTGAAATATATGGAGGACTCAACCATGTTCAGCGAGGTTGACAAGCTTGGAAACAATGACCAAGATGTCGTTCATATGTCTAAGACAAATGTTGAGTCGTGGGAAAATATGCTTCAAATGGTCCGTCTTATCGTGTTCTAAATAGATTGTTAAATCTACACTGAAGGATGACCGCTCAACTATTTCATTTATGAAGAAGCCACTAGTGGCGTAAAGTGTCCTCAAAAAATGTTTTCAACATCATATAAGTGTGTTTTTTAACATATTCATTTTACATTTTGTAAGTGTTATTGCCGAACTTGAAAAGTAACCTGACACGGGAATCAAAGATGTCAGTGAAAAACCAGATCACGACGAGGTCGGATGAGGTCAGCTGTGACAGAACTGCGAAAACCTCAAATTGTTCGATCGATGGGAACCTAAATGAAGATGGAGGTAACGTCTAAGCCAGAAATTTCTTGGTCTTAATGCCCACAATGGTGAGTCTAGAAAGCAAGTTTCTAAAGTGTCTCATTTGTACTGTAAACTGGTGACAGATCCCAACGTTTTGGACAGATGTTTTGATAATACACCTGTCAATTTTTGATGTGCGATGCCATGTGACTGATGCGATACCTTCAGTGTCAGGGATAAAACCAACAATGTATGTGTAGTCTATTTCATCCTATATTTCCACATCATGAAGCTGGCAAGAACACAATTCTTTCATCAAAAGGACAAGTCCTAACGCAAAATTTTTAAAACAGCAAATACCAGTGAGCAAAAGAAGCAGAAGGTATGTGTTTCCTGGACCTATTGTCCACAACGTTCTTGATTCATATAATGTAAATAAGAGACCTGTCACCTTAGAAGTCTCACCACTTAGTTTCCCCAACATCTGACACAACCTGAAACTGGTATCACCTATACCTGACTTCAACTATATCTGACCTCACACATATTTGATTTCTGTTTCAAGACCTCATATGTGACCTGTTTTTTTTCTGAGCCTGACCTTGCTGTGCTCGTTTATCTTATAATATTTTGTATTTGTTTATACCAATGTTCCTGATGAAGCACAGTTGTAGAAGAAACGTTGTACTGAAAGAATGATTTACGTCGTGTCTTTGTTTCCACTGGTTGACTTTTTTCATTGTCTATCATGAGTATTGTAGATAATATAGTGTACAAGCCTAGAAGAAAGGAACTGCGCACCTCACTAGGCTTCACTTAGCTTGCCTATAGATAAACTTTATGCAGTAATTTGCATTTTTATTGCATTATTTACAATCACTTTACTTTAAAGGCAAGAATCAATAATTAGTGCTAGATATATTAGCTAGGATACTGTTAAGATCTAGGACAACATTCAGTAAAATTATTAATTTAAATTACTTCTTTAATGTTTTCCAGAGATACAGAGAGTTTGTTGTATGTGAAGAGTTACAAACTTCATGACTTTGCTTCATATGATGACATGTAAAGTGTAACTTTACCTGACACAGAGAGCACTGTCGTTGACATGTACCAATACTTTCACTTTATACTAACTGTTACTTCATATACAGAACACAAGAGTAGTTGTGAACACAGGAAATTTCTGTCTTACTCATCATGATGTCAACTGATGATCTCTTTGAGAATTATTAGCATTAATGACTTTTTCCTTTTGTTTAAAATATATTAGAAACAACCAACAACCTATTTAACTTATGCCATGAGTTTACGTTGTATTTCACAGAACACTTAATCAAAAGCTATATTTTAAGGGGTACGACACCAGAAAAGTTGCATTTCGATATTTGGTGCTTGAATTTTTAAGTAAGATGAATTAAACAAGTGCGACCGAAATGTCGCACAGTTGATACAGTATTTTCATTTAAATTTTATAAATGACTTTTAACTGAAAAATGCAGTGATATGCATTTGTCACTGATTTTTTTTAGTTCTTCTAGTACAGATTCACAAGAAAATCCAGACAGCTGAAAGTCTTTGATGATTTGTCTACAGAGTTGATTAAGTACCGAGCTGTTATACCACCTCAGTTTATCTCAAAAAACCAACAAACTCAAACCAGTCAGTAACATACAGAGTTTAGGAGGAGTAGCGAGACTTGCTTGTAAGTTAAGACTTGTCTGGGATTGAACCCGGGTTATTCTACTGTGAACTAAAGATGTTGCTACTCAGTTATGTATTACCAAATTTTAATGTTTTTCAGCTTTCATTTCTTCCTGAAGTTGTTGCTGTCTTTTTCTTACTATTATTAAAGCATCTACTGTATAGTTCAACATAAAATAGTTTGCAACTTTAGGTGCCACACGATATATTTCATTGCCAATATTTAGTAATATTATATATATATATATATATATATATATATATATATATATATATATATATATATATATATATATATATATATATATATATATATATATATATATATATATATATTTATTATATTTTTTAATAGCACACTGGCCGATTCCCACCAAGGCAGGGTGGCCCGAAAAAGAAAAACTTTTACCATAATTCACTCCATCACTGTCCTGCCAGAAGGGTGCTTTACACTACAGTTTTTAAACTGCAACATTAACACCCCTCCTTCAGAGTGCAGGCACTGTACTTCTCATCTCCAGGACTCCTAACTTCCAAACTACGAATTCTCTGCATTATATTCACACCACACATTGCCCTCAGACAAGACATCTCCACTGCCTCCAGCCTTCTCGCTGCAACATTCATCACCCATGCTTTACACCCATAGAGTGTTGGTAAGACTATACTCTCATACATTCCCCTCTTTGCCTCCAAGGACAACGTTCTTTGTCTCCACAGACTCCTAAGTGCACCACTCACCCGTTTCCTCTCATTAATTCTATGATTCACCTCATCTTTCATACACCCATCCGCTGACACGTCCACTCCCAAATATCTTAAGAAATTCACCTCCTCCATGCTCTCTCCCTCCAATCTGATATCCAATCTTTCATCACCTAATCTTTTTATCCTCATAATCTTACTCTTTCCTGTATTCACTTTTAATTTTCTTCTTTTACATACCCTACCAAATTCATCCACCAACCTCTGCAACTTCTCTTCAGAATCTCCCATGAGCACAGTGTCATCAGCAAAGAGCAACTGTGACAACTCCCACTTTATGTGTGATTCTTTATCTTTTAACTCCACGCCTCTTGCCAAGACCCTCGCATTTACTTCTCTTACAACCCTGTAAATATATTAAACACGGTGACATCACACATCCTTGTCTAAGGCCTACTTTTACTGGGATATAATCTCCCTCTTTCCTACATACCCTAACTTGGGCCTCACTATCCTCGTAAAACCTCTTCAATGCTTTCAGTAACCTACCTCCTACACCATACACTTGCAACATCTTCCACGTTGCCCCCCTATCCGCCCTGTCATACGCCTTTCCAAATCCATAAATGCCACAAAGACCTCTTTAGCCTTATCTAAATACTGTTCACTTATATGTTTCACTGTAAACACCTGGTCCACACACCCCCTACCTTTCCTAAAGCCTCCTTGTTCATCTGCTATCCTATTCTCCGTCTTACTCTTAATTCTTTCAATAATAACTCTACCATACACTTTACCAGGTATACTCAACAGACTTATCCCCAAATAATTTTTGCACTCTCTTTTTTCCTCTTTGCCTTTATACAAAGGAACTATGCATGCTGTCTGCCAATCCCTAGGTACCTTACCCTCTTCCATACATTTATTAAATAATAGCCCCAACCACTCCCACCTGCTTTTAACATTTCTATCTTTATCCCATCAATCCCAGCTGTGTTACACCCTTTCATTTTTACCTACTGCCTCATAAACTTCCCCCACACTCACAACTGACTCTTCCTCACTCCTACAAGATGTTATTCCTCCTTGACCTATACATGAAATCACAGCTTCCCTATCTTCATCAACATTTAACAATTCCTCAAAATATTCCCTCCATCTTCCCAATACCTCTAACTCTCCATTTAATAACTCTCCTCTCCTATTTTTGACTGACAAATCCATTTGTTCTCTAGGCTTCCTCAACTTGTTAATCTCACTCCAAAACTTTTTCTTATTGTCAACAAAATTTGATAACATCTCACCCACTCTCTCATTTGCTCTCTTTTTACATTGCTTCACCACTCTCTTAACCTCTCTCTTTTTATCCATATACTCTTCCCTCCTTGCATCACTTCTACTTTGTAAAAACTTCTCATATGCTAACTTTTTCTCCCTTCCTACTCTTTACATCATCATTCCACCAATCGCTCTTCTTCCCTCCCGCACCAACTTTCCTGTAACCACAAACTTCTGCTGAACACTCTAACACTATATTTTTAAACCTACCCCATACCTCTTCGACCCCATTGCCTATGCTCTCATTAGCCCATCTATCCTCCAATAGCTGTTTATATCTTACCCTAACTGCCTCCTCTTTTAGTTCATAAACCTTCACCTCTCTCTTCCCTGATGCTTCTATTTTCCTTGTATCCCATCTACCTTTTACTCTCAGTGTAGCTACAACTAAAAAGTGATATATCTGTGGCCCCTCTATAAACATGTACATCCTGAAGTCTACTCAACCGTCTTTTATCTACTAATACATAATCCAACCCTATATCATATCTTGTATAGTTATTTATCATATTTTTTTTAAAATATGTATTACCTATTACTAAATCCCTTTCTATACAAAGTTCAATCAAAGGGCTCCCATTATCATTTACACCTGGCACCCCAAACTTACCTACCATACCCTCTCCAAAAGTTTCCCCTACTTTAGCATTCAGGTCCCCTACCACAATTACTCTCTCACTTGGTTCAAAGGCTCCTATACAATCACTTAACATCTCCCAAAATTTCTCTCTCTCCTCTACATTCCTCTCTTCTCCAGGTGCATTCACGCTTATTATGACCCACTTTTCGCATCCAACCTTTACTTTAATCCACATAATCCTTGAATTTACACATTCATATTCATGTTTCTCCTTCCATAACTGATCCTTCAACATTATTGCTACCCATTCCTTAGCTCTAACTCTATCAGATACTCCAGATTTAATCCCATTTATTTCCCCCTACCGAAACTCCCCTATCCTCTTCAGCTTTGTTTTGCTTAGGGCCAGGACATCAAACTTCTTTTCATTCATAACATCAGCAATCATCTGTTTCTTTTCATCCACACTACATCCACGCACATTCAAGCATCCCAGTTTTTAAAATGGCCCATGACCTGACGGTGGCCGGACATTTTTCACATTGTAAAATCTTGAATAATGTTAAGGAAGCATATTTTTGGCCCACAATGTCCTCAGATATCACTACATACTGTAGGTCATATAAAGTTTGCCAACTGTCATCCTCCCGAGGCACCCAGTGAGTACCTATGACCAAAATGACGATCTTTACAGTACATTTTGAGAGTGTAGCTATTGACATCGTTGGTCCTTTATCACCACTTTCATCTGGAGAACATAGATATATTCTAACATTAGTAAATTATGCTTCAAGTTTCCCAGAAGCCTTACCCATGAAATCCATAACTTCTACAGAGGTAGTTGAAGCCCATCTGTCCATCTTTACTAGGGTTGGCATCCCTAGAGAAATTTTGTCGGACAGTGGAATACAGTTCACCTCTGACCTTATGCAACATCTCTACCAACTTCTGGGAGTGAAACCTCTCTTCAGTACACCATATCATCCTTGCAGTAACGGATGGATTAAGTGCCAGCACTCCTTTCTCAAGTCTATTTTAAAGAAACTGTGCTCCCTTAAACCTAAGGAGAGGCATTGTTACCTACCCTGTGCTTTGTTAGTCATTTATATGCAGGAGGGAACGCATATAAATGACCTCATGGGAGACAGGAGCTGTAGTGGGGAAACAAGTGTAGTCAAGGACAAGATAAAACCAATATTACAAACTAGCAATACCATAGGAAATAGCAAACAAAAGGACTCCACTAGCAATAGTGAGGATATATTACCAAAAACAACTGGTGAGAGCTCCATTGTTGGTGCTAGTGAGGATAGGAATAAGAGTGGAACCACAGTCGATGGCCTCCACTCCAAACCAAGAGATACAGATACTAATGCAGGAAAAAAAAATCCCCCCCTAGTAACAACAATACCACCAGTCCGATGACATTCTTCTTTGCAAATATACAGAGTCTAAAGCCAGCAACGAACAAAATAATACCTTTCATCCGTGGACAGCTTGCCGAGGCAAATGCAATGTTATCGGCTTTCACAGAGACTCACATAAAGGATCACTTGGACAACGAAATATGGATCCCAGGTTACAACCTATACAGATGCGACAGAGTGAACAGGAAAAAAGGGGGGGGGGTTGGCCTGAACATTGCAGAGTCACTTGTTTGCACAGAACTGCTTAATGCCTCAAATGATGTAGTGGAAGTTTTAGCAGTAAAGATCGAGAACCAAAACCTAGTCATTGTGGTAGTCTACAAGTCTCCGGATGCAACGTCCCAGCAATTCCAGGAACAGCTGTTAAAAAATGACCACTGCCTGGTAAATCTGCCAGCTCCTGCCCCCAACATCTTGCTCCTGGGGGATTTCAACTTAAGGCACCTAAAATGGAGGAATATAGCAAATAATGTTGTTGCAGTAATAACACCAGGAGGCCGCTCTGATGAAAACTCACACTCACACGAGCTTTTAAATCTCTGCACAAAATTCAATTTAAACTAGGAAATAATAGAGCCTACTAGACTGGAGAATACACTAGACCTCATCTTCACTAACAATGATGATCTGATACGAAATGTCACCATATCAAAAATAATATACTCAGATCACAACATAATCGAGGTTCAGACATGTATGAGCGGAGCCCCAGACCTACATAATGAGATTAGTCACGAGGGAGCATTCACCAAATTCAACTTCAATAACAAAAACATAAAGTGGGACCAAGTAAACCAAGTCCTAACTGATATAAACTGGGAAGATAGACTAAGCAACAGACCCCAACTTACGCCTGGAACAGATTAACTTGGTGGCACTCGATGTATGCACAAGGCTTATTCCTCTAAGAAATAGGAGGAGTATATGTAAAATAGAAAGAGACAGGCGCTCCCTTTACAGGTATTACAACCCAGGAATCCAAATGGCCTGTTATCCCGGGTGTAATGGGAACAAAATAAACACAGCAGAAAAAGTTTAGACTTATATTATCCTTCACCAATATAGAACAGCAATATGTACACTATGTACAGTGATAAGTACAGTGCACTCCACGGTAAGCAAGGCAGAAATAGAAGACACAAGATAGCAGACCGTGCTTCAACCAGCTCTAGAATGGGAATGACAAGGGCAGACAGGAGAGCGGTACCCACATAACCTCTGCGATTGCCAAAACCATCTTCTTATTGGCTAGAACCTGGTCACTAGTTGAACGACGGGGCCCCATCATCAACTCTTAGCAACCTGGTTCGCTGGTTGGGGGAGATAGCCTGTAAATGAGGGTGTGTACATGCGCCGAATAAAGGTTACATACTCTTTGCATGCCACACCCCCACCCCGAGAAGGCTCAGGATTAGGCTGCCACCTCCCAGTGGTAACCGTGCCGCCATGGCACAAAATAATGGGACCGCCTTTCCTCTCCACCATCCAACTCTTAGATAGAGCTCAGCTTTTCTCGTGACCAAAAGCCAAACTCTAAACTTAGAGTGAGACAGCAGTCAGACAGGCTAGCATAGGTCCAAGATACAGGCGGACGGTAGCCCGCATCCCCTCACTAAAAAAAAAACCCACACCAGGGGATAAAAAAAAAGAGCGTGAAAAGGGGTTACCACAAATAACATCCTAACCTAAATAAATAAAAATATTAGACTCTAGATAAAGAGTCTGCCAACATTTTCTTTGCCGGCAATATATTTAATGGAAATATTATAGGGCTGCAGCCTTAACGTCCAGCGCATGAGCCTTGTGTTGTGGTTCTTCATGGCTTGGAGATATACTAGAGGATTGTGATCACTGTAGACTGTGACCACCTGCGATGTCTGGCCCACATAAACATCGAAATGCTCCAAAGCCAGTACCAGCGCGAGGGCTTCTTTTTCAATGGTAGAGTAAGCCCTCTGATGTGGCTGGAACTTGGCTGAAAAGTATGCTACAGGCTGCAACTCCTCATTCTCGTTTTGTAATAGTACTGCCCCAACCCCAGACTCACAAGCATCAACCTGTAATGAAAAAGGTTTGGAGAAGTCTGGAGACAAGAGAATGGGTGCAGTACACAATAATCTTTTTGCTTTATTAAAAGCAGTGTTACAGTCTGAGGTCCAATTAAAGGGAACTTTGTGACTGGTAAGAGAGGTAAGAGGGGCTACAATATCTGAGAAATTCTTACAGAATCTTCTGTAAAATCCTATCATGCCTAGGAAACGTTGAAGAGATTTCCTATCATGAGGAACTGGATAATCTTTAATAGCAAAAACTTTAGCAAGTTTAGGTGCAACTTTACCACTACCTACTTCATGGCCTAGAAAAGTGATAGTGGCCTGGCCAAAGGAAGATTTAGATAAATTAACTGTTAAATGGGAACTCTTAAAGGTCTCAAAAAGAGCCTTAAGTCTAAGTAGGTGTTGATCCCAAGTATCAGACACCACAACAATATCATCTAGGTATGCTGCCGTGCCTTCAAGTCCTTTAATAGCCTGATGGATAAGTTTCTGGAATGAAGAGGGGGAATTTTTCATTCCGAAGGGGGTAACTGTGTATTGATAATGACCTCCTGGAATTACGAAGGCAGAGATTTCCTTCGCCTTATCCGTCAAAGGTACCTGATAGTAGCCTTTAAGGAGATCTAACTTGGACACAAAAGTAGCCTTACCCACAAAGTCAATTACGTCATCCAGACGAGGAAGAGGGTAAGCATCTGTAATTGTGACCTCGTTCACCTTACGGTAGTCTGTACACATACGAAACCCTCCATCAGCCTTCTTCACAAGGATGCACGGTGAAGCCCATGGACTAGATGACTCCTCCACTAAACCATGCTTTAACAAAAATTCTACTTCCTGCTGAAGTAACCTTTGCTTTTCAGGATTAGCTCTGTAGGGGGAGAGTTTAATTGGTTTAGAGTTTCCCACATCTACATCATGATAACCTAACGAAAATTTTTCGGCACATCCGAAAAAATATTAGGATATGACTGTAGTAGCTCCGTTAAATTTATTGCTTGGGTTTCAGATAATCCCTCCATTAAAGGGCTAGGATCCTTGAGGAGGACAGAATTTGAAAGTTTAATATTAATTTCAGAGATAGAGTGCAAAGAATCAGAGTCGTCCTCAGAGGTAGAGGACAGAGTCATTACTGGGACTTTATCTGGTGTATGAAAAGACTTTAATTGATTGATGTGGTAAATTTTAGTTTTTGAGGTCTTATCAATGGGAGCTACCACATAATTTACATCAGATAATCTACTTACAATCTGCATAGGTCCCGTAAATCTAGCTTTCAAGGTGTGGTCAGGTATAGGTTCCTGCACCAACACCTTGTCTCCTGGATGG
Organism: Cherax quadricarinatus; assembly: GCF_038502225.1. Classification (NCBI taxonomy): domain Eukaryota; kingdom Metazoa; phylum Arthropoda; class Malacostraca; order Decapoda; family Parastacidae; genus Cherax; species Cherax quadricarinatus. The sequence continues at coordinate 10,607,866 of NC_091391.1, forward strand.
AAGGAGCGGAATTGTGCACTTCTGTCATACCTCTGTTTCATCTTACTTTGAGCTGTCTTTAGGTTAGCCTTGGCTAACTGACGTGCCACCTGCAACCTTGAAGACGGGTTGTAGAGTGTTGAGCTAACGTCTTCTCCCATCCATCCTTCTTTGAGCACCCGAAGAGGACCTCGTACATTGTGCCCAAAGATCAGCTCAAACGGACTATACCCTGTAGACTCTTGCACCGTCTCTCGTACTGAGAACAGCAACAAAGGTAGTGATTCATCCCAGTCTGTAGGAAAGTGCATGCAAAAAGTTCTCATCATTGTTTTTAATGTCTGATGGAATCTTTCCAAGGCGCCTTGGGACTGAGGATGATAGGCAGTGGATAAGTTGTGGATTATCCCTAACCTAGTTAATACTTCCCTAAATGCTTTGGCAGTGAAGTTAGTACCTTGATCACTTTGAATAGTTTTAGGAATGCCAAAACAAGAAATGAATTTTGTTAAAGCTTTGAGAATAGCTTTAGTATTAATACTACGCATGGGAATTGCTTCAGGATATCTGGTTACTTTATCCATAATCGTAAATAAATATTGATTTCCAGACTTTGACCTAGGTAGTGGACCTACACAATCTATAATTAAATCTGCAAAAGGTTCTCCATCAGCAGGTATAGGTTGGAGAGGTGCAGGTTTAATGGAATGTCCAGGTTTCCCTACTTGCTGACATTCTCGGCAACACCTAATATGATTCTTCACATCTTTCTTTAATTTTGGCCAATAAAATTCTTTTGTGATTCTATACAAGGTTTTTGTAATTCCTAAGTGTCCTCCTAATGACTTATTATGAGCTATATTTAATATTTGAGGTCTAAACTTGGTTGGAACCACTAACCTGTCATACAATTGCCGGCCCTCTATCTCCTTACCAGTCTCAGTGCAGATCAAATAATCTTTTTTAACTTCATACTTGACCGGATGACCCAAAGAGGATTTACCCATGGCTGCCTCAAAAGCGAATTTTAAAGAAGGGTCCTTTCGTTGTTCCTCCCGGAAGGACAGTCCCTCGGGCATGGAAACAGAGACATCTGGCAATCCTGCAACCTGGGAATAGGAAGGCTTGATCGGGGTCTGTTCACTTGATTTACGAGGCTCCGGCCGGTGTGCCTCATAAAACAACGTGGCTATTCCGAGATCGGAGTCGTCCAAGGATAGGTCAACATTCTCTCCAGACAACCCTTGGGATGTTGCCCGAGTTATGGCCAACACCGGAGAAGAATTAATCATTATAGGTTCAGGACACGAACTAACAGTAGTAATGTTATTACCCAGTAATAACATGGCATCTTTCATGGGAAATCCTTTTGAGACACCTACAGTCAAGTACCCAGTGTAATATTTGCACTGTACATAAATTTTATGCAAAGGAACAGAATATATAGCTCCTCCAAATGCTTCCAATAAAACAGAGGAATTCAAGGAAGTGTTCTCTGAAAGGGGTAATATTCCTTCTCTTACAAGTGAGCAATATGCTCCAGTATCTCTAAAGGTCTTTACTTCAGTTGTTTCTGAGTTTTCCTGAAGGGAAATAAGACTCGTGCAATAATAAGGGGCCATACCTTTTTCTACTTCTCTAGGGGACATGTTACTAGGGATATTAGAGATTTTCCCAATGGGTTGGGGTTTATGGGGGCAGTTGGGACGGATGTGACCTACTTTGTTACAGAAGAAGCAGACGACAGGCTTGCCCTTTACTCCCTGCTGACGTTGCAAATGGTGTCGTTCTGGCTGGTGTCTCTCTGGATACTGTTGTCGAGATGCACCATGAGTAGTTTGCCTCTCCGCAGGTGGACCATAAGTTGAGAAGCGTGGCTCACCAGGTGACTTAGTTGGCTGACGTAGACGTTCTCCCTCCGGCTGGCACTTCATTCTCCAAGGTTGACGATCTCTGCTCATGCCAGGCTGTTGAAAAGAGAGACGGGACCGCTCGGACAAGGAGCGGTTAGTTTCGAAGGTATCAGCCAACCTGGCTGCCTCCAATGCAGTGGTTAAGTCACGATCCTGCAGAAAGACTCGAACCTCTGGTCCCACAGACTCCAGCAGGTTATCAATCAGAATAAGCTGTACCAGCTCCTCAAAGGTAGACACCACTTGCTTTATACCAGCTGGTAAAAGCTTTGGTTTGCTGTCTCACAAAGTCCACTAGGGATTGACCAAGCTGCCGCCTGCTTAATTTAAAAAGCTTACGGTATTTGGCTGGGATACATGTATATGCTCCCAACACTGTGGTCTTCACTACTTGATAATCAGAAAATTCAGCGTCATTTAATACTGACGTAAATTCCTGTGCCTTACCCAATAATGCTGTATGAACCAACGATGCCCAATGCTGTTCCGGCCACCTCAAGGCTCGAGCCTGATTTTCGAAGCTTTCGAAAAATTGTTCTGGTTCGGCCTCATTGAAGCGGGGAACAAGCTGTACTGCTTTTTGTAAACTAAAATAATTTACAGAATGCGAAAACTGCCTCCTTTCTCTTTCCCTATCAAATTCTTCCCTTGCGAATGCTCTCTGTTCCCTAGTTTGCTCAAGATTGATTTTTGCCAGCTCAAGTGCCAACGACGCTGATTCACCCTGAGACAACCCAGCTGCACTATACTGACCATTTTGCTCCGTAGGTGTATCATCTTCCTCCTGCGAGAACACAGTAGTTTTTGCCCTAGCTCCCGTAGAGGGAGGAGTCTGATGTGCCATCTCTTCTTCTATAAGTTTGTCAGCAATCAGTGAACGCAGTTGCGCAGCTGTGAGAGTGCGTTTGTATTTAATGCCAATGGAACGAGCAATTTGCCAACAACGCTGTAGGGACAATTTAGGTAGGTTATGCAAAGTATATGCCGACACCAGACGTCTGACTCGTCTAGGTGGCATAAGTTATTCGCTATGCACAGTACGATTGCAGAATACCCCAACGTAACACGTTAATTTGCAGAACACGCTTAGCTATGCACAGTACGATTGCAGAATACGCATACAAGCAAAGCTGACTGCAAAATTCTCCACACCGAACAGGCTAGTAACAACTGACACGCAAAATTTGTAAAGCAATGCCAGACAGCTACACTGTTCTAGAAGATTGACCGTAGCGAAGCGAGCACACCGAACAAGCTAGTAGCGAGCTGTTGAACGATCACACAATAGCAAGGCTGACCATAACAGTAACTGACACGCAAAATTTGTAAAGCGTAGGCCAAGCTAATGCAATGCCAGACAGCAAGCTGCACAATGTTCCTGCTACGAGCTTCACCCTAAGCTCAACCGTTTCTCTAAGTCCAGCTCCAGCTCTCGGACAGGCTACCCATATTACAACCCAGGAATCCAAATGGCCTGTTATCCCGGGTGTAATGGGAGCAAAATAAACACAGCAGAAAAAGTTTAGACTTATATTATCCTTCACCAATTTAGAACAGCAATATGTACACTATGTACAGTGATAAGTATAGTGCACTCCACGGTAAGCAAGGCAGAAATAGAAGCCACAAGATAGCAGACCGTGCTTCAACCAGCTCTAGAATGGGAATGACAAGGGCAGACAGGAGAGTGGTACCCACATAACCTCTGCGATTGCCAAAACCATCTTCTTATTGGCTAGAACCTGGTCACTAGTTGAACGACGGGGCCCCATCATCAACTCTTAGCAACCTGGTTCGCTGGTTGGGGGAGATAGCCTGTAAATGAGGGTGTGTACATGCGCCGAATAAAGGTTACGTACTCTTTGCATGCCACAACAGGCGACGGAAAAGAATAACAGAGCGGCTAAAAGAGGCCAATATATCTGAAATGCGTAGGGAGTCACTGGTCAGAGAAATAGCAAACATCGAACTTCAGCTAGAGGAATCTTATAGGAGTCAGGAATCGCGGGAAGAACTAAAAGCCATAAATGAAATCGAAAGAAACCCAAAGTATTTCTTTTCCTATGCCAAATCAAAGTCGAGAACAACGTCCATCCATCCATCTAGAAACCCATCAGTTACACAACCCAGGGCAACATGGGTTTAGAACAGGTCGCTCCTGTCTGTCTCAACTATTGGATCAGTACGACAAAGTCCTAGATGCACTAGAAGACAAAAAGAATGCAGATGTAATATATACAGACTTTGAAAAAGCCTTCGACAAGTGTGACCATGGCGTAATAGCGCACAAAATGCGTGCTAAAGGAATAACAGGAAAAGTTGGTAGATGGATCTATAATTACCTCACAAAGAGCACAAAGAGTAGTCGTCAACAGAGTAAAGTCCGAGGCAGCTACGGTGAAAAGCTCTGTTCCACAAGGCACAGTACTCGCTCCCATCTTGTTTCTCATCCTCATATCCGACATAGACAAGGATGTCAGCCACAGCACCGTGTCTTCCTTTGCAGATGACACCCGAATCTGCATGACAGTGTCTTCCATTGCAGACACTGCAAGGCTCCAGGTGGACATCAACCAAATCTTTCAGTGGGCTGCAGAAAACAATATGAAGTTCAACGATGAGAAATTTCAATTACTCAGATATGGTAAACATGAGGAAATTAAATCTTCATCAGAGTACAAAACAAATTCTGGCCACAAAATAGAGCGAAACACCAACGTCAAAGACCTGGGAGTGATCATGTCGGAGGATCTCACCTTCAAGGACCATAACATTGTATCAATCGCATCTGCTAGAAAAATTGCAGGATGGATAATGAGAACCTTCAAAACTAGGGAGGCCAAGCCCATGATGACGCTCTTCAGGTCACTTGTTCTATCCAGGCTGGAATATTGCTGCACACTAATAGCACCTTTCAAGGCAGGTGAAATTGCTGACCTAGAAAATGTACAGAGAACTTTCACGGCGTGCATAACGGAGATAAAACACCTCAATTACTGGGAGCGCTTGAGGTTCCTAAACCTGTATTCCCTGGAATGCAGGCGGGAGAGATACATGATTATATACACCTGGAAAATCCTAGAGGGACTAGTACCGAACTTGCACACGAAAATCACTCACTACGAAAGCAAAAGACTTGGCAGACGATGCAACATCCCCCCAATGAAAAGCAGGGGTGTCACTAGCACGTTAAGAGACCATACAATAAGTGTCAGGGGCCCGAGACTGTTCAACTGCCTCCCAGCACACATAAGGGGGATTACCAACAGACCCCTGGCAGTCTTCAAGCTGGCACTGGACAAGCACCTAAAGTCAGTTCCTGATCATCCGGGCTGTGGCTCGTACGTTGGTTTGCGTGCAGCCAGCAGCAACAGCCTGGTTGATCAGGCTCTGATCCACCAGGAGGCCTGGTCACAGACAGGGCCGCAGGGGCGTTGACCCCCGGAACTCTCTCCAGGGTGGTGACTCATGAACCCTCTATTACTATGGACAAGGAACTACATGATGTGGTGACTCATGACCCCTCTGTTACTATGGACAAGGAACTACATGATGAAGTGACTCATAAACCCTCTGTTACTATGGACAAGGAACTACATGATGTAGTGACTCATGAACCCTCTGTTACTATGGTCAAGGAACTACATGATGTGGTGACTCATGAACCCTCTGTTACTACAGACAAGGAACTACATGATGTGTTGATTCAGGAACCCTCTGTTACTATGGAGAAGAAACTACATGATGTAGTGACTCATGAACCCTCTGTTACTATGGACAAGGAACTACATGATGTGGTGACCCATGAACCCTGTTACTATGGACAAGGAACTACATGATGTGGTGACTCATGAACCCTCTGTTACTATGGACAAGGAACTACATAATGTGGTTACTCATGAACCCTGTTACTATGGACAAGGAACTACATTATGTGGTGACTCATGAACCCTCTGTTACTATGGACAAGGAACTACATGATGTGGAGACTCATGAACCCTGTTACTATGGACAAGGAACTACATGATGTGGTTACTCATGACCATAATGTGGTTACTCATGAACCCTGTTACTATGGACAAGGAACTACATGATGTGGTGACTCATGAACCCTCTGTTACTATGGACAAGGAACTACATGATGTGGTGACTCATGAACCCTCTGTTACTATGGACAAGGAACTACATGATGTGGTGACTCATGAACCCTCTGTTACTATGGACAAGGAACTACATGATGTGGTGACTCATGAACCCTCTGTTACTATGGACAAGGGACTACATGATGTGGTGACTCATGAACCCTCTGTTACTATGGACAAGGAACTACATGATGTGGTGACTCATGAACCCTCTGTTACTTTGGACAAGGAATTACATGATGTGGTGACTCATGAACCCTCTGTTACTATGGACAAGGAACTACATGATGTAGTGACTCATGAACCCTCTGTTACTATGGTCAAGGAACTACATGATGTGGTGATGCATGAACCCTCTGTTACTATAGACAAGGATCTACATGATGTGGTGACTCATGAACCCTGTTAATATGGACAATGAACTACATGATATGGTGACTCATGAACCCTCTGTTACTATGGACAAGGAACTACATGATGTGGTGACTCATGAACTACATGATGTGGTTACTCATGAACCCTGTTACTATAGACAAGGAACTACATGATATGGTGACTCATGAACCCTCTGTTACTATGGACAAGGAACTACATGATGTGGTGACTCATGAACCCTGTTACTATGGACAAGGAACTACATGATGTGGTTACTCATGAACCCTGTTACTATGGACAAGGAACTACATGATGTGGTGACTCATGAACCCTCTGTTACTATGGACAAGGAACTACATGATGTGGTGACTCATGAACCCTCTGTTACTATGGACAAGGAACTACATGATGTAGTCACTCATGAACCATCTGTTACTATGGACAAGGAACTACATGATGTGGTGACTCATGAACCCTCTGTTACTATGGACAAGGAACTACATGATGTGGTGACTCATGAACCCTCTGTTACTATGGACAAGGAACTACATGATGTGGTGACTCATGAACCCTCTGTTACTATGGACAAGGAACTACATGATGTGGTGACTCATGAACCCTCTGTTACTATGGACAAGGAACTACATGATGTGGTTACTCATGAACCCTGTTACTATGGACAAGGAACTACATGATGTGGTGACTCATGAACCCTCTGTTACTATGGACAAGGAACTACATGATGTAGTCACTCATGAACCATCTGTTACTATGCACAAGGAACTACATGATGTGGTGACTCATGAACCCTGTTACTATGGACAAGGAACTACATGATGTGGTTACTCATGAACCCTGTTACTATGGACAAGGAACTACATGATGTGGTGACTCATGAACCCTCTGTTACTATGGACAAGGAACTACATGATGTGGTGACTCATGAACCCTCTGTTACTATGGACAAGGAACTACATGATGTGTTACTATGGACAAGGAACTACATGATGTAGTGACTCATGAACCCTCTGTTACTATGGACAAGGAACTACATGATGTGGTGACTCATGAACCCTCTGTTACTATGGACAAGGAACTACATGATGTGGTGACTCATGAACCCTCTGTTACTATGGACAAGGAACTACATGATGTGGTGACTCATGAACCCTCTGTTACTATGGACAAGGAACTACATGATGTGGTGACTCATGAACCCTCTGTTACTATGGACAAGGAACTACATGATGTAGTGACTCATGAACCCTCTGTTACTATGGACAAGGAACTACATGATGTGGTGACTCATGAACCCTCTGTTACTATGGACAAGGACCTACATGATGTGGTGACTCATGAACCCTCTGTTACTATGGACAAGGAACTACATGATGTAGTGACTCATGAACCCTCTGTTACTATGGACAAGGAACTACATGATGTAGTGACTCATGAACCCTCTGTTACTATGGTCAAGGAACTACATGATGTGGTGACTCATGAACCCTCTGTTACTACAGACAAGGAACTACATGATGTGGTGATTCAGGAACCCTCTGTTACTATGGAGAAGAAACTACATGATGTAGTGACTCATGAACCCTCTGTTACTATGGACAAGGAACTACATGATGTGGTTACTCATGAACCCTGTTACTATGCACAAGGAACTACATGATGTAGTGACTCATGAACCCTCTGTTACTATGGACAAGGACCTACATGATGTAGTGACTCATGAACCCCCTGTTACTATGGACAAGGAACTACATGATGTGGTTACTCATGAACCCTGTTACTATGGACAAGGAACTACATGATGTGGTGACTCATGAACCCTCTGTTACTATGGACAAGGAACTACATGATGTGGTGACTCATGAACCCTCTGTTACTATGGACAAGGAACTACATGATGTGGTGACTCATGAACCCTCTGTTACTATGGACAAGGAACTACATGATGTGGTGAATCATGAACCCTGTTACTATATACAAGGAACTACATGATGTGGTGATTCATGAACCCTCTGTTACTATGGACAAGGAACTACATGATGTGGTGACTCATGAACCCTGTTACTATGGACAAGGAACTACATGATGTGGTTACTCATGAACCCTGTTACTATGGACAAGGAACTACATGATGTGGTGACTCATGAACCCTCTGTTACTATGGACAAGGAACTACATGATGTGGTGACTCATGAACCCTCTGTTACTATGGACACGGAACTTCATGATGTGGTGACTCATGAACCAACTGTTACTATGGACAAGGAACTACATGATGTGGTGACTCATGAACCCTCTGTTACTATGGACAAGGAACTACATGATGTGGTGACTCATGAACCCTCTGTTACTATGGACAAGGAACTACATGATGTGGTGACTCATGAACCCTCTGTTACTATGGACAAGGAACTACATGATGTGGTGACTAATGAACCCTCTGTTACTATGGACAATTTGACCTTGAGTACAGGTAACATCTCAGTGAATCTGATCTTACATTTGACCTTGAGTACAGGTAACATCTCAGTGAATCTGATCTTACATTTGACCTTGAGTACAGGTAACATCTCAGTGAATCTGATCTTACATTTGACCTTGAGTACAGGTAACATCTCAGTGAATCTGATCTTACATTTGACCTTGAGTACAGGTAACATCTCAGTGAATCTGATCTTACATTTGACCTTGAGTACAGGTAACATCTCAGTGAATCTGATCTTACATTTGACCTTGAGTACAGGTAACATCTCAGTGAATCTGATCTTACATTTGACCTTGAGTACAGGTAACATCTCAGTGAATCTGATCTTACATTTGACCTTGAGTACAGGTAACATCTCAGTGAATCTGATCTTACATTTGACCTTGAGTACAGGTAACATCTCAGTGAATCTGATCTTACATTTCCTTGCCTTCAGTCCTACAAAATCATATATCACATCATCAAAATCAATTATTTTCCCTATATAGGCTTATTTGTACTTTCACCTTCTTTAATATCATAACCCAGGCTATATAGAAACGAAGGATTCTTCTCTTTATAGAAATTTATATTGGTGCAGCACTGTTTTGGGCATTATGTTCTTTTTTCTGTCAACCCTTCTTTAGAGGCTCTATGGTGTCACCCTGTTAGACTTTAAGTTCCCCAGAGCCAAGAAACTCATGCATAGATTTCTTAGCTCCTTGAATTTCTGTGCAAAATTCATTCCCAATATTACAGACCTTACAGGAATATTATCTGACTACCTTGTAAAATCTGGAGCTTCCTGACGAAGCTCAGGAAAATTTTAACTCAATAAAGAACATTTTTTTTTCCAAAGTTCCCATACTTAAGATTCCAGTTATCAGTAAACCATTTTCTTTGAGAACTGATGCCTCCAATACCAATGTAGGAGCAGTGTTATTAATGCATCATGAAGGTACTCCCTTCCCTGTATGCTTCCTGAGCTGGAAACTTCTTCCTGCAGAAAAGAGATGCTCTACCATTGAAAAGTAATGCTGGCCCTTGTGTGGGGTATCTCAAAACTTATGTTTTATCTACTAGCTAAAGAATTCATTTTGGAAACAGATCATAAACCTTTTATATACACTGAGACTTTGAAAGTAACCAATAGTCGCCTCTTGAGGTGGACATTGGCTCTCCAAGCTTTCAAGTTTCATATAGTGTATATCAATGGTTCGTCCAATTATTTCTCTAACTGGTTAAGCTGTGACAGTCAGTAGAATATTGGTAAATTACATGATTTTTCTTTATAAACTTTTTCCTAGCTTTTCCTCTTATATTCTGTAAGTCTGTATGTAGATACGTTTAGATAGTGAGTGTGAATGAATGGTGGTGGTAGTTTGTTGGTCAGTATGCTTGTTGTTATGGGGGTACATTATTCCCACTACCCACCTTTTTCATAGTAAGGGGAGTAGTGTGAATGAATGTGTGACCGGTTGTCAGTCACTAGACTTGTGGCTTCCATGATGTTGGTCAGTATGCTTGTTGTTATGGGGGTACATTATTCCCACTACCCCCCTTTTTCACTCGGTGGTAGGTGACGAGTGTTTCTCTGACCGGTTGTCAGTCACTAGACTTGTGGCTTCCATGATATCTCTAAGTATTCGTTCCACTCATATTTAAATTATTATTTGTTTGGGTTAAGTTAGTTTTAATAAGATCTTCATGCTTGTTTAGGTTTTTATGCTGCAAATTCTTCCTGTTCTGATTTGGGCTTATGTAGTGTAACATCATTTAATCCCCACCATTTCTTTTAAAGGCTGTACACCTATCATGTGAGTGATTTCTCTATTGGTGTGTAACTTTGCATTTCTTAATTTTAACATTTATTGTTGGCTTGGGTCATTCAACACAGGCGAGATAAGAGAGGCAGCATAGAACTTGAAAAGATCTGACAGTCAGACATCTCTACCTACACTGGTGCTCCTTCCACTCATAACCAACACCCAACCAGCTACACACAATTCTAGCAGATTTCTTCCAGTTATAACTCCAACAACATTACATGGTTCTCTACTGGTAACTCAACTGCTCCACAAGTGTTGTGGTGGTCAGAGGACCCCAGTACTTCTGTTCCTCAGAGTCTCTACTTATGTTGGTCTCACTGTCTACTCAAGTGTGTCAACAGTCACAGCCACCTATGACCCCTGCCACCAAAGTCATCAACAATGGCTCAGCATTCCAAACCACGATTCAGAGCTATATGCCCAGATCTTTGGCATGGCACCACTCTTAACTACATATTGTGTACATATTAGCTTTGAGTCACTGATTTTTTATATATTTCATTTTTCATTTCTTTGCTTCAAGTTGAATTGATTTCATGTGTAAGTGTTTAATATTCACTATTTTTTATAATAAAATTGTTTATCTCATGTTATCATTGAACCTCCACAAGGAAGGCAGGGTAGGGGTCAGCCTAGGAAAAGTTGGAGGGAAGGAGTAAAGGAGATTTTGTGTGCAAGGGGCTTAGACTTCCAGCAAGCATGCATGAGTGTGGTAGACAGGAGTGAATGGAGATAAATGGTTCTCTCTTAGGACGTGATGTGCTGGTGGAGTGTAAGCAAGGTAATATTTATGAATGGACTCACGAAATTGTAATGACATGATTGCAAACAGACCATACCATGGATGAGGTTAGAACCCGTAATTAGAGAGCCATAAAACTCCAGACCAACATGCTAGCCACTGGGCTAGCTAGCTACAATAAGATTCAATCGTCTAGGTATGTTTATACGACATACGAAGGTTTGCACAGAAACCACTGTGACCACAAATATAACTTTTTGCAGACAAATCTCCCACCAGCATGGCTGTGATGAACTCTAGCTCAAGTCCCTGAAAACCTGTCATCATGACTCATGAAATCGTAATGGCAGGATTGCAAACAAACCATACCACGGGCAGGGAGAGAACCCGCAATCAGAGAGTCATAAAACTCCAGACCGATGCACGAGCCACTGGGCCAACTGGCTATAATAAGATTCATCTAACTAGGTATATTTAAACACCATAGGAAGATTAGCATAGGCACCACTGTGAGTCATGATGATGGCTTTGAGCTAGAGTTAGTCACGGCCACGTTGGTGGGAGATTCGTCCGCAAAAACTTTCATTTGTCGTCACAGTGGTGCCTATGCTAACCTTCCTATGATGTATAAAATGCCTAGTTGGACGAATCTTATTGTAGCCAGCTGGCCCAGTGGCTAGTGCGTTGGTCTGGCATTTTATGACTCTCTGATCATAGGTTCTATCCCTGCCTGTGGTATGGTTTATGAATGGATTCAGGGAAACCAGAAGGCCAGACTTGAATCCTGGAGATGGGAAGCACAGTACATGCATTCTGAAGGAAGGGTGTTAATGTTGCAGTTTTACAACTGTAGTGTTGGCACACCTCTGGCAAGTCAGTGATGGAGTGAATGATGATGATGGCTTTTTTTTACAGGCCACCATACCATGGTGGGAAACAGCCATTGTGTTAGTAATAAAAAATGTATATATTCTCATGTGTATATAACTAAAATAATCCTCATACATTGAATGCTAACATGTTTTATCACCTGTATGTACTCACATATGTTTCACAAGACTGTCTTTTTGATTAAAACATTTCAGACACTCTGAACACTGAAATGGTTTATCTCCTGTGTGTACTCGCATGTGTCACAAGACTGCCTTTTCGAGTAAAACATTTCAGACACTCTGAACACTGAAATGGTTTATCTCCTGTGTGTACTTGCATATGTGTCACAAGACTGCCTTTTTGAGTAAAACATTTCAGACACTCTGAACACTGAAATGGCTTTTTTCCTGTGTGTATTTGCATATGTGTCACAAGACTGCCTTTTTGAGTAAAACATTTCAGACACTCAGAACACTGAAATGGTTTATCTCCTGTGTGTACTCGCATATGTGTCACTAGACTGCCTTTTTGAGTAAAACATTTCAGACACTCTGAACACTGAAATGGTTTTTTTCCTGTGTGTATTTGTATATGTGTCAAAAGACTGTCTTTTCGAGTAAAACATTTCAGACACTCTGAACACGGAAATGGTTTATCTCTTGTGTGCTCTCGCGTATGTTTCACAAGATTGCTTTTTTGAGTAAAACATTTGAGACACTTTGAACATTGAAATGGTTTATCTCCCGTATGTACTCGCATATGTGTCACAAGACTTCCTTTCTGAGAAAAATACTTCAGACACTCTGAACACTGAAATGTTTTATTTCCAGTATGTACTCGCATATGTGTCACAAGACTGCCTTTTTGAGAAAAACATTTCAGGCACTCTGAACACTGAAATGTTTTTTTTCCTGTGTGTATTTGCATATGTGTCACAAGACTGCTTTTTTGAGTAAAACATTTCAGACACTCTGAACACTGAAATGGTTTATCTCTTGTGTGTACTCGCATATGTAAAACATTTTCACAAGACTGCCTTTTTGAGTAAAACATTTCAGACACTCTGAACAATGAAATGGTTTATCTCCTGTATGTACTCGCATATGTTTCACAAGACTGCCTTTTTGAGTAAAACATTTCAGACACTCTGAACAATGAAATGGTTTATCTCCTGTATGTACTCGCATATGTTTCACAAGAGTGCCTTTTTCAGTAAAACATTTCAGACACTCTGAACACTGAAATGGCTTATCTCTTGTGTGTACTCGCATATGTTTCACAAGATTGCCTTTTTCAGTAAAACATTTATGACACTCTGAACACTGAAATGGTTTATCTCCTGTGTGTACTCGCATATGTTTCACAAGACTGCCTTTTTCAGTAAAACATTTCAGACACTCTGGACACTGATATGGTTTATTTCCTTTATGTTTTTCCATATTTTTCAAGAGAAGAAATTTCATTTTATAATATTTTAGTTATACAACAGTGGTATCATTAATCTTTCTTACATACTCTAATGCATATTTCAAGATTTACTCTTTTAAACTATTTTAGCCACTGAAGAAACAGTTTTCCTCATAAATATATTATCAGGTTACAAAACTATTTCCACTTATGAGCTCTAATTAAGTTTTTTTTTTGAACTTAAAGGATTGCAATGATTTTTTTTGTTTGTAAAAAGATTGACGTATATATTAGAACTTTCAGATATACTGAAAAACATTATTATTATTATTTCTTAATTATGTTTAAACACATATTTTCTGAAAATTCTTAACTTCAGCATTACTAACTTGTATTTTTCTTTGAACTACAATGCAATTTTTAGATAGAATTCTATTTATGAAAAATGTTTTTTTATTAATATTACCAGACCATTTAAAAACTGATCAGAATCACAAGTGTTGTTATTCTTGCAATACTGAAGGTATAGTGTCCATTTAGGTACAACCTGGAAGTGTTCCAGAAAATACTTCTGCAGTATCAGTTGTTGTACAAAACAGATGTTTGTTGATGTACTGGAGATATAATGTCTAGGAAGATACAACCTGGAAGTGTTCCAGAAAATACTTCTGCAGTATCAGTTGTTGTACAAAACAGATGTTTGTTGATGTACTGGAGATATAATGTCTAGGAAGATACAACCTGGAAGTGTTCCAGAAAATACTTCTGCAGTATCAGTTGTTGTACAAAACAGATGTTTGTTGATGTACTGGAGATATAATGTCTTAGTGTTCCAGAAAATACTTCTGCAGTATCAGTTGTACAAAACAGATGTTTGTTGATGTACTGGAGATATAATGTCTAGGAAGATACAACCTGGAAGTGTTCCAGAAAATACTTCTGCAGTATCAGTTGTTGTACAAAACAGATGTTTGTTGATGTACTGGAGATATAATGTCTAGGAAGATACAACCTGGAAGTGTTCCAGAAAATACTTCTGCAGTATCAGTTGTTGTACAAAACAGATGTTTGTTGATGTACTGGAGATATAATGTCTAGGAAGATTCAACCTGGCAGTAATCTTCCACAAAATACTTCTGTAACAGAAACATGAGTCAGTGTAATACAATATTCTACCATTACCAACACAACATATTGATCTAGAAAACAAAAAAAATTGTTTGTATTATTATGTTTCACTAAATACAATTGTCATTAAAATTTTAAAGGAGTAAAAGAATTAAAGAAGTTTTCAGTCACGATATACAGTGGAACCTCAGTACTCAAACTTATGTCATTCCTAAAGGTTGTTCCAGTGCTGATCTGTTCCAATATCAAATAAATTCTTCCTAACCAATTTTCTTTTTGGTTAACCTTTATCATAAATCTTCATAGGCCCCATGGTGACTTATTCGTACAAATATAAATTATATATTATATTATAATCAAATTAAGCCCTAAACCAACAAGGGTCATGCAGCACTGTGGGGCAGAAAATAGTGCTGAAAAAAAATAAAAAAGTGAGTGTAAGTCAAAGGCAGGTTCATCTGCAAGAAGGGAGGATAAGGTAAGAGTGGTAGGGCGACGGCATCGGTGGATGTAAATACTGCGAGCTCACTGGTAAACCAGACAATCATCAAGAAAGTTAAGAACTGAAATAAGGACCTAAGAAACCTCATTGAGAGGAATAGGATGTCGTTCCATGAGATACCCACTGGTAAGGCTGGCATGGCCGATGCAGAGACAGGAGAGTGCAGTCTCCTGAGTACGACAACAGTGGTAGGATGGCCATGAACCCAAAAGCAGTCACACTCAATCTTATGGTTAAAAACAGTGATCCTGATATCAGCCTTTTATTAAACAACTTATATGCATTGAACAGCAAATATAATTATTGTACAGCAGATCAAGCATAGACATTACTAGTTAATTACGATGTCAGATGTTAGACCAAACATTATGATGACCTCAGAGCATTACTCAATTCTCTGCATACCAGTATGTCAATCATCACACTCACCAAAACCTGGCTAAAGCTGGGTAATACAGATGTTTATGACACTCCTGGTTACACAACCATACACAACTGTAGGACAGATCAGCAAAGAGGTGGAACAGCTATATACTACTCTGATCAACTTGAATGTATCACAAATTTTAGAAAACATGATGACTGATGCACATATCAACACAGACCACTTGCTGCTCACAGGAGATTTCAACATAAATCTACTACACAACCAGGACCCAAAATTAACCGAATTCACAAACACTATGAGCAGCTGCTTGTTGCTACCAAAAATAACAAAACCTACAAGAACAAGACAAGTATCTCCTTATTTGACCACATCTGGACTAACACAATATACCCTTTAAAATCAGGAATGATCACAGACAACACCACAGACCACTACCCTACTTTTCTCATAACCAATCTAGGTAAATTGAACCAAGACACTACTAAAGTTACCTTCAGACTACATAACAAAACAGGTGTTAATAACTTTATAACAGTTGTCTCTTCACTTTTTAAGGCCTCTGGTATTTCACCTAGATCTAAGCTCTTTCTCCAAAGAATACTGAGAGCTCATGCAAGTGGTACTTTGCACTTCCTTATAAATAATGCATTCCATGAATCTGGTCCTGGTGCTAAGTGAGTGGGCATGTTGTTCATTTCTTTTTTGAAATTTATGGGGTTTGTACTAATGTCAGTTAGTTGGTCTGGGCAACCCTCTGCTGGAGTGAAAAATATTTCTGCATTTTTTGCCTTGCTGTCATTTAGTGAGTTGCTGAACACTGACTCATACTGTTCTTATGGGATTTCGCTCATTTAAGAACACAAGAACATAAGGAAGGACGAACATTTCAGCATGCCTGTTGGCCCATGCTAGGCAGGTCCTTCATAGACCCATCCCACTAACAGAATATTTGCCTTCATAAGAACATAAGAAATAATGACCACTGCAACAGGCCTACTGGTCTATGTGAGGGAGCTCCAATTCTCCCCACTGGCTTAGGCTAATGCCTTGACCTAGTGAGGTCAGACATGTTACTTAAGGGAGGAGCACTGCGTCTGACCTAGTAGCTAGTCAGGTCCAACTCACACCTGCCCACACCCACTCATGTATTTATCCAACCTATTTTTAAAACTACAGAATGTCTTAGTGTCTATGACAGTACTTGGGAGTTTGTTCCACTAATCCACAACTCTATTACCAAACCAGTGCTTTCCTATATCCTTCATGAATCGAGATTTTTCTAATTTAAACACATTGCTGCGAGTCCTGTCTATGTTAGATATTTTTAGCATGCTATTTACATCCCCTTTATTAATTCCTGTTTTCCATTTATACGCCTCAATCATATCCCCCATAATTCTATGCCTTTCTAGAGAGTGCAGATTCATGGCCCTCAGTTTATCCTCACAGGGAAGATTTCTGATACATAGGATCAATTTTGTCATCTTTCTTTGTACGTTTTCCAGAGCATTTATATCCATTCTGTAATACGGTGACCAAAACTGCACAGCATAATCTAAATGAGACCTAACCAAAGATATATAGAGTTAAAGAACAACCTGAGGACTTCTATTATTTATACTTCTTGCTATGAAGCCAAGGACTCTGTTAGCTTTATTGTGAACACTAATGCACTGTTGTCTTGGTTTTAGATTACTACTAACCAGAACTCCTGAATCCTTTTTACAATCCATAATATTAAGATCTACATTATTTAGTTTATATGTGGCATGGTTATTTTCCTGTCCAACATTTAGTACTTTACATTTGTCTATATTAAATTGCATAAGCCACTTCTCCGACTATTGCATGAGTTTATTCAAATCATCCTGGAGCCCTAATGTCCTCATCAGAATGAACTGGGCGGCCTATTTTGGTGTCATCAGCAAATTTGCTTATGTCGCTATTTATTCCCTCATCTATGTCATTTATGTAGGTTGCGAACAACAAGGGTCCCAACACTGACCCCTGTGGAACACCATTTGTGACGTGCCCCATTGTGATTTCTCCCCATTTACGCAAACTCCCTGCTGCCTATTCGTCAATCATGCCTCTACCCAGGAAAAAATTTCTCCTATTCAGTGTGCCTTAAATTTCTTCAGTAACCTCTGATGTGGAACTCTATCGAAAGCCTTACTGAAGTCCATGTACACAATATCATATTCGTTATAATGATCTACCTCCTCAAACACCTTAGTGAAGAAAGTCAGTAAACTTGTAAGACAGGAACGCCCCTTTGTAAAACTGTGCTGAGATTCATTAATCAATTTATGCTTTTCGAGATGGCTACGAATTGCTTTGGCAATTATTGATTTCATAAATTTTCCCACTGTGGAGGTAAGGCTTATTGATCTATAGTTCGAAGCTAGGGACCTGTCACCTGCCTTGTAAATAGGTATTACATTTGCCATTTTCCACTTATCAGGCACTATGCCAGTTTGCAGTGATATGTTGAAAAGATTAGCCAAAGGCATGCTAAGTTCCTCTTTACATTCCTTTAACACTCTTGCAAACAGTTCATCAGGGCCTGGAGATTTGTTAGGTTTTGATTTCTCCATTGGTCTGAGAACCCTATCACAAATTACCGCAATCATGCATAGTTTATCATCCTGTTCTACATAATTTATTATTTCTGGAATTTCACTAGTATTTTCCTGAGTGTAAGTAGGTACTGAGAATTCCACACATATCCTATCACTATCAGTGATCTGGCCTGAGTTACTCTTAAGTGGGCCAATCTTGTCCCTAATCTTATTTCTGTACACCTGAAAGAACCCTTTTGGGTTAGTCTTCAAATCCCTTGCGACTTTAGCCTCATAATCCCTTTTTGCTTCTCTTATTCCTTTTTTTATTTCTCTCTTTGAATATATTGATTTTTAACTGCCCATCCCCTCTTTTGATATGCCTATACATGCCTACCTTTGGAGAAATGAGATGTTTTAATTTATTGTTCATCCATTTGGGATCATTTTTGTTAGATCTAATTTCCAAGTTGTCTGGCCAGCTAGAACTATGCTCTGAAAAATGTCATATTGGCAGACACCACCACCTACCTGACCTATAGTCAGGACATCCCAATTTAGCCCACACAGGTAATTTTTCAGTCCCATGAAATCGGCCAAGCAAAAGTCTGGGACAGAGATTTGATTGCAGTTATCTGGGTAATTCCATTATATATTGAGACTAAGTGATTTGTGATCGCTTTCCTCTACCTCGTCATTAACCTCAAGATTATTAAGTAGTGATACGTTGTTGGGTCTGTCACAAACTGTTTTAAAAAGCAATCCTGAACGATATCAAGAAAGTCACTAGACTCAAGATTTCCTATCATATTGATCCAATCAATTTGTCTAAAGTTAAACTCTCCCATTAACACAACATTTCCATATCTAGATGCCTTATGAATTTCGTCTCATAGCAGCTTACTGCACTCTCTGTCAAGGTTTGGGGGCCTATAAATCACACCCAAAATTAACTTTTCATGACACTCGAGAAACTGTAGCCAGATTCTGTGTCCGATGTTTCTAATCTTATATCATGTCTAACACAACAATTTAAATTACCTCTGACATACATCGCCACTCTACCACCCTTTCTGTTGACCCTATCAGTGTGGATTAGTTTATAACCCTGTATGCTGCATTCAGAAAGCATTTCTCTATCAAGTTGAACCAGGTCTCTGTTATAGCAATAATATCTATATTACCTGCACTTGCAAGCAATCTGAGCTCATCTATCTTATTTATTAGACTCCCAATATTTGTATAGTAAACCTTCATAAAAACTCTTAACAGCATTTAGTAACTTACTACCTATTCCATATATCTGCAACATCTTTAAGGGAGCTAGTCACTCGTTGCCCTTTACTATCTCTCTTTGCTTGATGATCAGTTAATTTCCTTTACTCACAACTTTATTTTCTGTTCATCGTTAGTATACAAATCTCCCCTCAAATGGTCCAATTATACAGGAAGTTCTTAGCTTGGATTTTGCATAGGAATAGAAATATTTTGGGTTTCTTGCAATATCCTGCATGGTCCTTTGTTTTCTTTGTACTTCTTGTGTTAGGTATGACATCTTAAGTTTTTGCTCTAATTCAATGATCTCCCTGCTAAGACTGTCTTTCCTTTGTTGCAATATATTTGTGTTTTTAAGCAATTCAGTAACCCATTTTCTATTTCTGTACCATCTCCTATGCTCTCTCTCCATATCTCATCATCTTCTGGGTTTCCTCAATGGTACATGCTTCATACATACCTTGTATGAACATGAACGATGTGCAAAAATTTTAAGGAGGTTCAGCTAACCATGGCAAGCTGCCTTCAAAGAAGAAATGTGAGGTTCCCATGTTAACCTGCGATCAATCAGAAGGTCAAGAAACTTGACCGTATCACACTCCAGGATAAGTGAGCCTTGCAAATACACTGGAATATCTGAGACAAGAGGATGCCTAGTGAATGTAATGAAATGGGTTTTTTGCACTAGAAAATTCAAATCCATGGCCCATTGAACAACATTGTCAAAAGCTTTCTGAAGGGAAGCCGCTACCAGGCGACAGTCAATGCCTGTGTAAACTATAGCGAAGTCATCCACATAAAGTGACAAATATGCGATGGAAGAACAAAAAGTAGATTATTTATAGCCAAGAGAAAAAGGGTAGTACTAACGACACAACCTTCTGGGACTCCCTCGGCCTGAACAAAGTCTGAGGAAAGCAAGATGCCTACTCAGGTATATTACAGCAGAGGCCCAATTAGTGTGCCTGGCCTAATATGTTAATCTTCAAATGGTGTCATATGCCTTCTTGAGATCTAAAACGACTGTTAGGACAGAGTGTTTATTAACAAAGGAATTTTGCATATACATATCTAAGTGGAGCAAGGGATCTAAAGTAGAATGGAACTTGCAAAAGTGATACTGACAAGGAGAAGGATTATTGTGAGTCTTCAAGTACCATATCAGACGTCTATTCACCAATCATTCCAACACCTTGCAGACTACACTGGTCAGAGCAATGAGATGACAGTGAGAGGAATCAAGCCCCAAAGTGCCTGGTTTGTGAAGCGTAGGTACAAAGGCAGATTTCCATTGTTGATGGAGAACCGTTCACATCCATACAAGATTTAAAAGACACAAAAAAGGATAAGAGCTGTAGAATGCAGTTGCTGTAACATACAGACATGAATATCATCTGGCCCTGCTGCTGATGACTGGCAAGTGAAAAACGTGGACTCTATCTCTAAGAGAGCAAGAGGTGCATTATATGACTGCATCCCATTTGAAGAGAAATCCAAAGGGCAATTTCTCCCTGGCAGACTAAGAAGCGAGAAACGAGGGACAGATTTGAAGTCCTTGGGAGACACTGACAAAATAGTTCCCGATTTCCATTGTAACTTCAAGAGGTTCCACAACATTAACACCAGCAACCCGCAAAATACGAGCTGTGTCCTGAGCATACTTGCCACACAACTTCCATATCTTCTTCCAAACCGCACACATAAGGGAAGTCAAGGTAACAGTAGAAATGTAGTCTTGCCAACAAGTGTGTTTAGCATCATGTATGACATGGTGAGTAACTGCCCTTGCTCGCTTTAAATCCAAAAGTTGATCTGCAGTCCGATTATATTGATAACGGCCCTATGCAGCATGTTTGAAACACACTGCACGAGAACATGCAGGACACCACCAAGGTATGCATGTCTGAGAATGTCTGCCTGAGATTTGAGGAATAGAAGATGATGCTGCAGTCAAAACTCAAGGTCAAAAACTGGTGCACCAGCTCATCAATAGAGGACGAAGAAGGGACTTCACAAAAAGTGGAAAGATGAGAGTATAAGTCCCAATTCACTCATTCAAACTGCCAATGGGCCCTACGAGATGGTTGGGAATATGTAGCAGAAGTAAGAATAATAGGAAAGTGATTGCTGTCATGAAAATCTGGGAAAATGGACCAAGTGTAATCAAGAAAAACTGACGAGGAACAGATAGAAAGATCGATGCAAGAGAGAGACTATGTGTGAGAGTCAATATGGGTGGGAGCAACCAAATTTAAAACATGAAGACGATGAGATGTGAGAAGAGTCTCCAACTGATCACCACGAGTCACAGCGGGACCCTCCTCAGAGATGATGATGAGCATTAAAATCACCTAACAACAAGATGGGCAGTGGCAGAGAAGTGATCAAGCATGCAACACCCGAGATACAGAATGCACTGGTAGGGAAGAGACACAGAGAGCAAACTGAGGGAGCTGTTAAGGCTTTAAACTAGGAACAGACAGTGGTATGGGTTTTGGCGAGAATAGAGTGTAGTAATACTATGAGTTCTAGGGGAACTAGTAATAGGCAGAATGAGGTGGATATTGTAAAGCCAATGGCACTAGGCGACAAGGACAGTAATAGGTTTAGTGAAAAAACAGATATGAGCAGGAAGGGTAAAGAGAAAGGAGGGTCTTTAAAATTATATTATGCTAATAGCCATAGTGCTAGGAATAAGATGGATGAGTTGAGATTAGTTGCTAGTGCAGGTAACATTGTTGTATTTGCAATCACTGAGACATGGTTTAATTCCAAAAGTCGGGACATGCCTTCAGAATGACACATTCAGGGTTTTAATTTGTTCCAAGTAGATAGAAATATCAGTAAGGGAGGTGGGGTGGCACTGTATGTTCGAGATCACTTGAACTGTTGCATAAAAACGGGAATTAAGTCTGAGGTAACACATACAGAGTCTGTCTGGATAGAATTTTCAGAGGACCATAAAAAATGATTCTAGGAATGATATACTGTCCCCCAAACTTAGATAGGGACCAAGGGAAATTACTGTGGGAGGAAATTGTTAAGGCCACAAGGCACGATAATGTAGTAATTCTAGGGGACTTTAGTCACATTGATTGGAATTTCTTGACTGGGAATTTAGAATCAAATGACTTCTTAGAAGTAGTTCAGGAATGTTTTTTGAAACAGTTTGTGACAGAACCTACAAGAGGAAATAACATTCTTGATTTGGTTCTGACAAACAAGGAAACCCTTGTTAGTAATTTAGAAATTAATGAGAAACTCGGCACAAGTGATCACAAAGAAATTATCTTTAGCATAGAATGGAAGTGTGATAGTAGGGACAACTCGGTAACAGTTCCAGATTTTCGCTTAGCAGATCACAATTGGCTTATGCAGATTACAATGGGTAATGAAGAGAGCTATCAACATGAGCTTTCTGAACACCATACATGCTGCTCAAAGAACGTATATCCCGTATAAAGAAATTAGATCAAATAGAAATAACCCAAAATGGATGAATAAAAGGCTGAAATATCTACTAGGGAATAAGAAAGGAATTTATAGGCGTATCAAAAGAGGTGAGGGTTATCTTATGAATCAGTATATTGATATTAAGATGGACGTTAAAAAGGGGATATGAAAAGCTAAAAGGGATTATGAAATTAAAGTTCCTAGGGATTCGAAAACTAAACAAGAAAGTTTTTTCCAGATATATAGAACAAAAGTTAGAGATAAGATAGATCCCCTTAAAAATAACTATGGACATCTTACTGACAAAGAGAATGAAATGAGCTCGATTTTAAATAATTATTTTCCCTCGGTTTTTACACAGGAAGACACTAACAATATTCCAGTAATTAATTTTTATAGTGGGCCAGAAGAAGATAAATTATGTAACATCACAGTCACTAGTGAAATGGTTGTGAAGCAGATAGACAGACTGAAGCAAAATAAGTCGCCGGGTCCTGATGAGGTTTTTTCAAGGGTTCTTAAGGAATGCAAAATGGAACTTTGTGAACCATTAACTAATATTTTTAATTTATCTCTTCAAACAGGTGTAGTGTCTGATATGTGGAAGATGGCTAATGTAATTCCTATTTTTAAAGCAGGGGACAAGTCGTTACCATCAAATTACCGCCCAATAAGCCTGACCTCAATTGTAGGCAAATTACTAGAGTCAATTATAGCTGAGATTATAAGAAGCCATCTCGATAAGCATAGCTTGATTAATGATACTCAGCATGGATTCACAAGAGGCCGGTCTTGTCTAACTAATTTATTAACTTTCTTCAGTAAAGCTTTTGAGGCTGTTGACCACGATAAAGAATTTGATATTATTTACTTAGATTTTAGTAAGGCATTTGATAGAGTTCCGCACCAAAGACTGTTAAAGAAAGTGGCAGCTCATGGCATTTGGGGAAAAGTGCTCTCATGGATAGAGTCATGGCTCACTGACAGGAAGCAGAGAGTGTCCATAAATGGGGTTAAATCCGAGTGAGGATCTGTGACAAGTGGCATTCCACAGGGATCAGTCTTGGGCCAGTTGTTGTTTATAATATATATCAATGATCTTGATGAGGGAATTACTAGTGAAATGAGCAAATTCGCTGATGACACAAAGATAGGTAGGATAATTGATTCAAACATAGATATCAGGGAACTAAAGGAGGATTTAGACAAATTCAGGACCTGGTCAGAAAAGTGGCAGATGCAGTTCAATGTAGATAAATGCAAGATTCTGAAGCTTGGGAGTGTCCATAACCCTAGCACTTATAAGTTAAATAATGCAGAACTTAGCCATACAGTTTGTGAAAAGGACTTGGGGGTTATGGTAAGCAGTAACCTTAAACCAAGATAGCAATGCCTAAACGTATGTAATAAGGCGAACAGATTACTGGGATTTATATCAAGAAGTGTAAGCAACAGAAGTTCAGCAGTTATATTACAGCTTTATATATCATTAGTAAGGCCTCACCTAGATTATGCAGCTCAGTTCTGGTCTCCATATTACAGAATAGACATAAATTCGTTAGAAAACATTCAGCGTAGAATGACTAAATTAATACATAGCATTAGAAATCTTCCTTATGAAGAAAGATTGAAGACCCTTAAATTACATTCACTTGTTAAACGAAGAATGAGGGGAGACATGATCGTTGTGTATAAGTGGAAGATGGGTATTAATAAAGGTGATATAGAAAAGGTCTTGAGGATATCTCCCCAAGAGAGAACCCACAGTAATGGATTCAAATTAGACAAGTTTAGATTTAGAAAGGATATAGGAAAGTATTGGTTTGGAAATAAAGTAGTTGATGAGTGGAACAGTCTACCTAGTTGGGTTATTGAGGCTAAAACGTTGGGTAGTTTCAAATTTAGGTTGGATAAATGCATGAGTTTGACGGGTTGGATTTGAGTGGGGCTTGCATATGAGTGGATAGGGTTAACAGAGCTTATTTCTTGGGTGGCACTGAAAATTGGTTGGGCAAATGTTTTGTTAGTGTGATGGATTGTAAAGGGTCTGCCTAGTATGGGCCAGCAGGCCTTCTGCAATGTTCCTCCTTTTTAATGTTCTTATGTTAACTGTATACCACCTGTGCAAATAAATACGAGCTGGAGTATAATGCAGCTGAGAACAAAGATCTGTTGAAACAGTAAACCAATACATACAAGAAGTGCACTCTCATTAAAAGTTTCATGAGGAAAGGGATCAGGAGAACACAACAGCACATTGCCCAAAACGGGATGGATAATCACTGAACGAACTTCAGGCTCTTGTAACTGGACATATACTGGGGAAAACTGGGAGATCAACACCTGGTGCTCTCTCCAATTACCCCTGAAGATTCCTTTGTAAAGTCATTTTTCACAAAGATAGGTATGCCAACAATGAGAAGTGATAAAATCTACAGGCTAGTAGGGTCAGTGAAGTCAATGTGTGGATGCAATGGAAAGTATGTAAGCAAAGAGGAATCAGAATGCTGTAGAGGAAAACAATGCTGGAATAGTTGTGAAAAATATGAACTGGCACAAGGAGGCACACTGGTGTCCATGGAGGGCTTCATGTCCACAATATAGTCAGAGATAGCATCAAGTGTTTCAGGGAACAAGGAGTATGCCGATACCATGATTTCAGAGACAAGTGAGGTAGAACAAGTAGAGATCGGTGAGACTATGGAGGGAACAAAAGAGGTCTGAGAAGTGGAGGGGAATATGAACCTGGAGAGATGAGCCGGAAGGGACAGAAAAGTCCTCGGGTGTAACAAGAGAGGAAGGAGACTAGAAGGGGACTGGGGAAGAAGTCTGGGGGAAGAGGAGAAGAGGGGATCACGTGATAGGGGGTGAACCTCCACCTTCATGTGAGAGTTAGATACAGGGTGAGAATTAGGCAATGACGCCAAAAAGGGAAACTGCTGGGGTTTTGTAAACACCAGAAGAATGCAAAGAGACTTGGGTTTAGGAGACAGGTTCAATTTCGCAGGTAATAGTTGCAAAGAAGGTACAGGCATGCGAGGCCTTGCACTGAGAAACTTGCAGGTAAGATGAAGAAGTAGAGGTAGGAAGAGGTAAGGTAGTGGGGGTTTCAGAGGGTAAAACTGCAAAAGAATTAGTGACGAAGGTGACCCTGGAAGACATGGTACAGGAGGAGCTGGTAGGTGTAGCTTGGAGGTCACCTAGCTACTCAAGAATAAGGAACATGAGGGATATTTCCCTGAAGGTGGAGCCGAGAAACAACAGTTGAACCTGTCTCCTAAACCCAAGTCTCTTTGCATTCCTCTGACATTTACAATTCCCCAGCAGTTCTCCTTTTCGGCCTCAGTGCTCTGGTGGCCTGGTGGCTAACACTCTCGCTTCGCATGGTTAAGGGCCTCGGTTCGATTCCCAGCCAGAGTAGAAGCATTGGGTGTGTTTCTTTACACCTGTTGTCTATGTTCCCCATCAGTAAAATGGATACCTGGGTGTTAGTCGACTGGTGTGGGTCGCATATTGGAACACTGACCTAATTTGCCCGAAATGTTGAGCATAACAAGGGGCTTTCAATATAGTAGTATGTCATTGATGTGTGGCTAGGCCTGTATACCATGTACATATACTTGTAGTAAAATAAAAAAAATATTATTATATTATTATTATTATTATTATAAGCAAGGTTTTTCGCTCCCCTTAAGACAACGGATTTCACGTTCATTTAGACAGACCTGACATTGGTGGAAAAAAAGAAGGATGAGTTTTGCTAAAACTAAGAAAAATGAGGAAGACTGCAAGATGTATCGGCATGATCCGCAGCACCGCAGACCAGGTACTCTTCCGCAGACCCTTAGTATTTAGCTGGGTGTCTGAAGCATGAACAATTTTGACACTTTTGGGATGTAGGGACTACTTTTTAGATCCCTAGGCGATGTCCCGAGATATAAACAGAGGATGGGAGTTCACAGCAATCAAAGGTAAAGGGTGCGATGCTACTGGGAAAGTACCTCCACCTCCGAGCAAGCAGGACATATGTATCCACCTTGAGAATTGGGAGGACCTGAAGGGCTAATTGCTCTAAAATATTGTCACTACAAGGCAGAAAATTACATTGCACAATGGTATGCGATAAGACCACCGTACCACTGCAGGAACTGAGAGTAGCTTGCGTATGAACTATGATAGGAATGTTGTGTACGAATGGTATATGAGACAGAACTATGTACAGAAGATGAGGTAATCAGTCCAGCTTGCGTGTGAACTATGTCCTAGAATTTGTATTGATAAAGCCACTGGATGGCGAAACGTCTACAATAAAGATACCCAGATGTTGCACATGTGTCTTAATCTCATCTTGTCGGTATTATATACCATTCGTACACAACTTGTCAGACACTGCAACATCATGGAATCTTAATTCTGAGGACATGTACATAACCTTCACGACTACGACAACTACTACTACAACTAACCCATCTCTTTGGGAAGGACCTACTTCCACTGGGGAATCCCGCCTACCAGTGAATTTGCCCTCGTCTGCTACACCTGACGTTACTATATAAGCGCCAGAATCCTTTCTTCTGCTTCAGGATCTCCACGACTATGGTGCTCTTCGCACCTACTCCTAGGTTGAGGGACTGATTACCTCATCTTCTGTACATAGTTCTACTGTCTTCAAGTTATGTCCAAGAATTTGTATTGATAAAGCCACTGGATGGCGAAACGTCTACAATAAAGATACCCAGATGGTGCACATGTGTCTTAATCTCATCTTGTCGGTATTATATACCATTCGTACACAACTTGTCAGACACTGCAACATCATGGAATCTTAATTCTGAGGACATGTACATAACCTTCACGACTACGACAACTACTACTACAACTAACCCATCTCTTTGGGAAGGACCTACTTCCACTGGGGAATCCCGCCTACCAGTGAATTTGCCCTCGTCTGCTACACCTGACGTTACTATATAAGCGCCAGGATCCTTTCTTCTGCTTCAGGATCTCCACGACTATGGTGCTCTTCGCACCTACTCCTAGGTTGAGGGACTGATTACCTCATCTTCTGTACATAGTTCTACTGTCTTCAAGTTATGTCCTAGAATTTGTATTGATAAAGCCACTGGATGGCGAAACGTCTACAATAAAGATACCCTGATGTTGCACATGTGTCTTAATCTCATGATAGGAATGTTAATGGAAGATGGGAAAGATCATGAGCTTGGTCTGCATTCTGAACTATAATGATGGACCCATCACTCCAAAGAATGAGAAAGGATATATTTTGGCCAACATGTCATAAAAGAGCTTTACCAATACTGTGGTATGATAATCAGCTGGAGACGTTGGCTGCAAGGAAAAGAATTTGGTCCACTCTATACTTGTAAACATGGGGCATAAAGGAAGTGGGTGTCGTGTAGGTCATTTCTAGGTGAAAACAGGAGAAATGAAGGGCTGTCGACAGCAAATGGTCTAATACATTTAGGTGTAGGATCATGGGTGTTCCAACCTGAGGCAGGTGGGCAATCTGAAAAAAGTTGCACAATATTGGGAAAGCTGGAAGCATAGTTAAAGATGTTCAAGAGGCAGAGGCACTAAAAGAAATGGGCAGAGCCTTGGCACCTGCAGCAGGTCACGAAGTGTCACCAGCAGGAGGTACAGGGGAATGAGAAAAGTCTGGAGAATGATTCAATAATGAAGCCGAGTCAGAATAGAATGCAGTAACAAAAAGGGGCATGGGAGGAGGAGTGGGGTCACGGGAAAAAGTCTCTGTGATGGAGGTACTTCTTTCTTATTATTTTAAGGAAAAAAAAGAAGGAAAGGAAAAATAAGGAAAAGGGACAGTTACTAGAAGGGATGAAAAGTCAGTAAGTTCCCCCTCCCAGCCAAGAAGACCTCAATACAGCCAGCAGTGCAGATGCAGCACGGAAATCATGCCATACCCTACCCTTCACGTCAGTAAACAGCACTCTGGGATAGCAACCTCACATCTACCGAGCCACCCAAGTTGTTACTTGGTACAAGAATAATATTTGTCTGATGACAAACAAAAATGACCATATGGTGGTTAGTTTCTGGTCTTCAACTTATACATATTAAAAGCATTCAGCATGGAAATGTCCACAAGATGAAAGAAGAGTTTTATGTACCACTTATAACTCTTGCAAACACAATCAGCAAACCCAATTTGCATGTCACATTTGTCCACTGAGCGCATATTGAGGGTGTAGTCCATCACAGCTACAGGTTTTAGAATGAGTTCATTGGTCTCTCTATGCTCCCTGCCAGTGTGTGTCATTTCATTTGGGTGAACTGATGATAACAGTGTAACATCTCGTTTGTCATGCCACTTAAATGCCATGATGTTATTGGCAGCAAATGCCTGCACCTCACATCTACGAGTGCCTGCATCGAACCTGGGCATATGTTTACGATTTGCACACACTGTGCCAAACACATCTATCATGTTCACTCGCAAAAAATCACTGAGTGAGGGGCTTGTGTACCAGTTATCAGTATATATATTGTTCTAACCACATCACCAGAGATACCCAAAAACTTCCTGGTATCTTGCAATGTATTAATTCCAGTGCACACAATAATATCCAATACAAGACAACTGTAGCAATCACAAAATATAAACATCTTTATGCCAAAGCATTTCCTCTTGCTTGGTATATACTGCTTGAATGAGTCTTCTTTTGAACAAAATCAAAGACTCATCAATAACAAGCTTCCTGAAGGGATAAAAAT
>NC_091391.1:10637767-10714426 GCF_038502225.1 Cherax quadricarinatus
CCACTATGACCCCGCCTCCTCCTGCTTACACTAGTGGATGGTACCACTATGACCCCGCCTCCTCCTGCTTACACTAGTGGATGGTACCACTATGACCCCGCCTCCTCCTGCTTACACTAGTGGATGGTACCACTATGACCCCGCCTCCTCCTGCTTACACTAGTGGATGGTACCACTATGACCCCACCTCCTCCTGCTTACACTAGTGGATGGTACCACTATGACCCCGCCTCCTCCTGCTTACACTAGTGGATGGTACCACTATGACCCCACCTCCTCCTGCTTACACTAGTGGATGGTACCACTATGACCCCGCCTCCTCCTGCTTACACTAGTGGATGGTACCACTATGACCCCACCTCCTCCTGCTTACACTAGTGGATGGTACCACTATGACCCCGCCTCCTCCTGCTTACACTAGTGGATGGTACCACTATGACCCCGCCTCCTCCTGCTTACACTAGTGGATGGTACCACTATGACCCCGCCTCCTCCTGCTTACACTAGTGGATGGTACCACTATGACCCCACCTCCTCCTGCTTACACTAGTGGATGGTACCACTCACTAGTGGATGGAACCCTATGCCTCATCCTGCTTACACTAGTGGATGGTACCACTATGACCCCGCCTCCTACTGCTTACTCTAGTGGATGGTACCACTATGACCCCACCTCTTCCTGTTTTCACTAGTGGATGGTACCACTATGACCCCGCCTCCTCCTGCTTACACTAGTGGATGGTACCACTATGACCCCGCCTCCTCCTGCTTACACTAGTGGATGGTACCACTATGACCCCGCCTCCTCCTGCTTACACTAGTGGATGGTACCACTATGACCCCGCCTCCTCCTGCTTACACTAGTGGATGGTACCACTATGACCCCGCCTCCTCCTGCTTACACTAGTGGATGGTACCACTATGACCCCGCCTCCTCCTGCTTACACTAGTGGATGGTACCACTATGACTCCACCTCCTCCTGCTTACACTAGTGGTTGGTACCACTATGACCTCCTCCTGCTTACACTAGTGGATGGTACCACTATGACCCCACCTCCTCCTGGTTATACTAGTGGATGGTACCACTATGATCCTACCTACTCCTGCTTACACTAGTGGATGGTACCACTATGACCCCGCCTCCACCTGCTTACACTAGTGGATGGTACCACTATGACCCCATCTCCTCCTGCTTACACTAGTGGATGGTACCACTATGACCCCGCCTCCTCCTGCTTACACTAGTGGATGGTACCACTATGACCCCGCCTCCTCCTGCTTACACTAGTGGATGGTACCACTATGACCCCGCCTCCTCCTGCTTACACTAGTGGATGGTACCACTATGACCCCACCTCCTCCTGCTTACACTAGTGGATGGTACCACTATGACCCCGCCTCCTCCTGCTTACACTAGTGGATGGTACCACTATGACCCCGCCTCCTCCTGCTTACACTAGTGGATGGTACCACTATGACCCCGCCTCCTCCTGCTTACACTAGTGGATGGTACCACTATGACCCCGCCTCCTCCTGCTTACACTAGTGGATGGTACCACTACCCCACCTCCTCCTGCATACACTAGTGGATGGTACCACTATGCCTCCTCCTGCTTACACTAGTGGATGGTACCACTATGACCCCGCCTCCTCCTGCTTACACTAGTGGATGGTACCACTATGACCCTGCCTCCTCCTGCTTACACTAGTGGATGGTACCACTATGACCCCACCTCCTCCTGCTTACACTAGTGGATGGTACCACTATGACCCCGCCTCCTCCTGCTTACACTAGTGGATGGTACCACTATGACCCCACCTCCTCCTGCTTACACTAGTGGATGGTACCACTATGACCCCGCCTCCTCCTGCTTACACTAGTGGATGGTACCACTATGACCCCACCTCCTCCTGCTTACACTAGTGGATGGTACCACTATGACCCCGCCTCCTCCTGCTTACACTAGTGGATGGTACCACTATGACCCCGCCTCCTCCTGCTTACACTAGTGGATGGTACCACTATGACCCCGCCTCCTCCTGCTTACACTAGTGGATGGTACCACTATGACCCCGCCTCCTCCTGCTTACACTAGTGGATGGTACCACTATGACCCCGCCTCCTCCTGCTTACACTAGTGGATGGTACCACTATGACCCCGCCTCCTCCTGCTTACACTAGTGGATGGTACCACTATGACCCCGCCTCCTCCTGCTTACACTAGTGGATGTACCACTATACCACTATGTACCACTATGACCCCATCTCCTCCTGCTTACACTAGTGGATGGTACCACTATGACCCCGCCTCCTCCTGCTTACACTAGTGGATGGTACCACTATGACCCCACCTCCTCCTGCTTACACTAGTGGATGGTACCACTATGACCCCACCTCCTCCTGCTTACACTAGTGGATGGTACCACTATGACCCCGCCTCCTCCTGCTTACACTAGTGGATGGTACCACTATGACCCCGCCTCCTCCTGCTTACACTAGTGGATGGTACCACTATGACCCCACCTCATCCTGCTTTACCACTATGACCCCGCCTCCTCCTGCTTACACTAGTGGATGGTACCACTATGACCCCGCCTCCTCCTGCTTACACTAGTGGATGGTACCACTATGACCCCGCCTCCTCCTGCTTACACTAGTGGATGGTACCACTCACTAGTGGATGGAACCACTATGACCCCGCCTCCTCCTGCTTACACTAGTGGATGGTACCACTATGACCCCGCCTCCTCCTGCTTACACTAGTGGATGGTACCACTATGACCCCGCCTCCTCCTGCTTACACTAGTGGATGGTACCACTATGACCCCGCCTCCTCCTGCTTACACTAGTGGATGGTACCACTATGACCCCACCTCCTCCTGCTTACACTAGTGGATACCACTATGACCCCGCCTCCCCCTGCTTACACTAGTGGATGGTACCACTATGACCCCGCCTCCCCCTGCTTACACTAGTGGATGATACCACTATGACTGCCACTAGTGGATGGTACCACTTCCTCCTGCTTACACTAGTGGATGATACCACTATGACCCCGCCTCCTCCTGCTTACACTAGTGGATGGTACCACTATGACCCCGCCTCCTCCTGCATACACTAGTGGATGGTACCACTATGACCCCGCCTCCTCCTGCTTACACTAGTGGATGGTACCACTATGCCTCCTCCTGCCTCCTCCTGCTTACACTAGTGGATGGTACCACTATGACCCCGCCTCCTCCTGCTTACACTAGTGGATGGTACCACTATGACCCCGCCTCCTCCTGCTTACACTAGTGGATGGTACCACTATGACCCCGCCTCCTCCTGCTTACACTAGTGGATGGTACCACTATGACCCCACCTCCTCCTGCTTACACTAGTGGATGGTACCACTATGACCCCGCCTCCTCCTGCTTACACTAGTGGATGGTACCACTATGACCCCACCTCCTCCTGCTTACACTAGTGGATGGTACCACTATGACCCCGCCTCCTCCTGCTTACACTAGTGGATGGTACCACTATGACCCCGCCTCCTCCTGCTTACACTAGTGGATGGTACCACTATGACCCCACCTCCTCCTGCTTACACTAGTGGATGGTACCACTATGACCCCGCCTCCTCCTGCTTACACTAGTGGATGGTACCACTATGACCCCGCCTCCTCCTGCTTACACTAGTGGATGGTACCACTATGACCCCGCCTCCTCCTGCTTACACTAGTGGATGGTACCACTATGACCCCACCTCCTCCTGCTTACACTAGTGGATGGTACCACTATGACCCCGCCTCCTCCTGCTTACACTAGTGGATGGTACCACTATGACCCCACCTCCTCCTGCTTACACTAGTGGATGGTACCACTATGACCCCGCCTCCCACTGCTTACACTAGTGGATGATACCACTATGACCCCGCCTCCCCCTGCTTACACTAGTGGATGGTACCACTATGACCCCGCCTCCCCCTGCTTACACTAGTGGATGATACCACTATGACCCCGCCTTCCCCTGCTTACACTAGTGGATGATACCCACTATGACGCCGCCTCCACCTGCTTACACTAGTGGATGATACAACTATGACCCCGCCTTCCCCTGCTTACACTAGTGGAAAGGTACCACTATGACCCCGCCTCCCACTGCTTACACTAGTGGATGGTACCACTATGACCCCGCCTCCTCCTGCTTACACTAGTGGATGGTACCACTATGACCCCACCTCCTCCTGCTTACACTAGTGGATGGTACCACTATGACCCCGCCTCCTCCTGCTTACACTAGTGGATGGTACCACTATGACCCCACCTCCTCCTGCTTACACTAGTGGATGGTACCACTATGACCCCACCTCCTCCTGCTTACACTAGTGGATGGTACCACTATGACCCCGCCTCCTCCTGCTTACACTAGTGGATGGTACCACTATGACCCCGCCTCCTCCCCCTAGTGGATGGTACCACTATGACCCCGCTTCCTCGTGCTTACACTAGTGGATGGTAACACTATGACCCCACCTCCTTCTGCTTACACTAGTGGATGGTACCATTATGACCCCACCTCCCCCTGCTTACACTAGTGGATGGTACCACTATGACACCGCCTCCCTCTGCTTACACTAGTGGATGGTACCACTATGACCCCGCCTCCTCCTGCTTACACTAGAGGATGGTACCATTATGACCCCGCCTCCTCCTGCTTACACTAGTGGATGGTACCACTATGACCCCGCCTCCTCCTGCTTACACTAGTGGATGGTACCACTATGACCCCGCCTCCTCCTGCTTACACTAGTGGATGGTACCACTATGACCCCACCTCCTCCTGCTTACACTAGTGGATGGTACCACTATGACCCCGCCTCCTCCTGCTTACACTAGTGGATGGTACCACTATGACCCCGCCTCCTCCTGCTTACACTAGTGGATGGTACCACTATGACCCCGCCTCCTCCTGCTTACACTAGTGGATGGTACCACTATGACCCCGCCTCCTACTGCTTACACTAGTGGATGGTACCACTATGACACTGCCTCCTCCTGCTTACACTAGTGGATGGTACCACTATGACCCCACCTCATCCTGCTTACACTAGTGGATGATACCACTATGACCATGCCTCATCCTGCTTACACTAGTGGATGGAACCACTATGACCCCGCCTCCTACTGTTTACACTAGTGGATGGTACCACTATGACCCCACCTCATCCTGCTTTCACTAGTGGATGGTACCACTATGACCCCGCCTCCTACTGCTTACACTAGTGGATGGTACCACTATGACCCCACCTCCTCCTGCTTACACTAGTGGATGGTACCACTATGACCCCGCCTCCTCCTGCTTACACTAGTGGATGGTACCACTATGACCCCGCCTCCTCCTGCTTACACTAGTGGATGGTACCACTATGACCCCGCCTCCTCCTGCTTACACTAGTGGATGGTACCACTATGACCCCGCCTCCTCCTGCTTACACTAGTGGATGGTACCACTATGACCCCACCTCCTCCTGCTTACACTAGTGGATGGTACCACTATGACCCCGCCTCCCCCTGCTTACACTAGTGGATGATACCACTATGACCCCGCCTCCCCCTGCTTACACTAGTGGATGATACCACTATGACCCCGCCTCCCCCTGCTTACACTAGTGGATGATACCACTATGACCCCGCCTCCCCCTGCTTACACTAGTGGATGGTACCACTATGACCCCGCCTCCCCCTGCTTACACTAGTGGATGGTACCACTATGACCCCGCCTCCCCCTGCTTACACTAGTGGATGATACCACTATGACCCCACTAGTGGATGGTACCACTATCCTCCTGCTTACACTAGTGGATGGTACCACTATGACCCCGCCTCCTCCTGCTTACACTAGTGGATGGTACCACTATGACCCCGCCTCCTCCTGCTTACACTAGTGGATGGTACCACTATGACCCCGCCTCCTCCTGCTTACACTAGTGGATGGTACCACTATGACCCCGCCTCCTCCTGCTTACACTAGTGGATGGTACCACTATGACCCCGCCTCCTACTGCTTACACTAGTGGATGGTACCACTATGACCCCGCCTCCTACTGCTTACTCTAGTGGATGGTACCACTATGACCATGCCTCATCCTGCTTACACTAGTGGATGGTACCACTATGACCCCGCCTCCTACTGCTTACTCTAGTGGATGGTACCACTATGACCCCGCCTCCCCCTGCTTACACTAGTGGATGATACCACTATGACCCCGCCTCCCCCTGCTTACACTAGTGGATGACCCTATGCCTCCTCCTGCTTACACTAGTGGATGGTACCACTATGACCCCGCCTCCTCCTGCTTACACTAGTGGATGGTACCACTATACCCCGCCTCCTCCTGCCACTAGTGGATGACCCCTCCTCCTCCTGCTTACACTAGTGGATGGTACCACTATGACCCCGCCTCCTCCTGCTTACACTAGTGGATGGTACCACTATGACCCCGCCTCCTCCTGCTTACACTAGTGGATGGTACCACTATGACCCCGCCTCCTCCTGCTTACACTAGTGGATGGTACCACTATGACCCCGCCTCCTCCTGCTTACACTAGTGGATGGTACCACTATGACCCCACCTCCTCCTGCTTACACTAGTGGATGGTACCACTATGACCCCGCCTCCTCCTGCTTACACTAGTGGATGGTACCACTATGACCCCGCCTCCTCCTGCTTACACTAGTGGATGGTACCACTATGACCCCGCCTCCTCCTGCTTACACTAGTGGATGGTACCACTATGACCCCGCCTCCTCCTGCTTACACTAGTGGATGGTACCACTATGACCCCGCCTCCTCCTGCTTACACTAGTGGATGGTACCACTATGACCCCGCCTCCTCCTGCTTACACTAGTGGATGGTACCACTATGACCCCGCCTCCTCCTGCTTACACTAGTGGATGGTACCACTATGACACCGCCTCCTCCTGCTTACACTAGTGGATGGTACCACTATGACACCACCTCCTCCTGCTTACACTAGTGGATGGTACCACTATGACACCGCCTCCTCCTGCTTACACTAGTGGATGGTACCACTATGACCCCGCCTCCTCCTGCTTACACTAGTGGATGGTACCACTATGACCCCGCCTCCTCCTGCTTACACTAGTGGATGGTACCACTATGACCCTATGCCTCCTCCTGCTTCCTGCTTACACTAGTGGATGGTACCACTGGATGACCACCCTGCCTCCTACTGCTTACACTAGTGGATGGTACCACTATGACCCCGCCTCCTCCTGCTTACACTAGTGGATGGTACCACTATGACCCCACCTCCTCCTGCTTACACTAGTGGATGGTACCACTATGACCCCGCCTCCTACTGCTTACACTAGTGGATGGTACCACTATGACCCCACCTCATCCTGCTTACACTAGTGAATGGTACCACTATGACCCCACCTCATCCTGCTTACACTATTGGATGGTACCACTCACTAGTGGATGGAACCACCATGACCCCGCCTCCTACTGCTTACACTAGTGGATGGTACCACTATGACACTGCCTCCTCCTGCTTACACTAGTGGATGGTACCACTATGACCCCGCCTCCTCCTGCTTACACTAGTGGATGGTACCACTATGACCCCGCCTCCTCCTGCTTACACTAGTGGATGGTACCACTATGACCCCACCTCCTCCTGCTTACACTAGTGGATGATACCACTATGACCCCCGCCTCCTCCTGCTTACACTAGTTGATGGTACCACTATGACCCCACCTCCTCCTGCTTACACTAGTAGATGGTACCACTATGACCCCGCCTAGTCCTGCTTACAGTAGTGGATGGTACCACTATGACCCCGCCTCCTCCTGCTTACACTAGAGGATGGTACCATTATGACCCTGCCTTCTCCTGCTTACACTAGTGGATGGTACCACTATGACCCCACCTCCTCCTGCTTACACTAGTGGATGGTACCACTATCACCCCACCTCCTCCTGCTTACACTAGTGGATAGTACCACTATGACCCCACCTCCTCCTGCTTACACTAGTGGATGGTACCACTATCCTCCTGCTTACACTAGTGGATGGTACCACTATGACCCCGCCTCCTCCTGCTTACACTAGTGGATGGTACCACTATGACCCCGCCTCCTCCTGCTTACACTAGTGGATGGTACCACTATGACCCCGCCTCCTCCTGCTTACACTAGTGGATGGTACCACTATGACCCCGCCTCCTCCTGCTTACACTAGTGGATGGTACCACTATGACCCCGCCTCCTCCTGCTTACACTAGTGGATGGTACCACTATGACCCCACCTCCTCCTGCTTACACTAGTGGATGGTACCACTATGACCCCGCCTCCTCCTGCTTACACTAGTGGATGGTACCACTATGACCCCACCTCCTCCTGCTTACACTAGTGGATGGTACCACTATGACCCCGCCTCCTCCTGCTTACACTAGTGGATGGTACCACTATGACCCCGCCTCCTCCTGCTTACACTAGTGGATGGTACCACTATGACCCCGCCTCCTCCTGCTTACACTAGTGGATGGTACCACTATGGCATCACCTCCTCCTGCTTTCACTGGATGTACCACCCCGCCTCCTCCTGCTTACACTGGTGGATGGTACCACTATGACCCCGCCTCCTCCTGCTTACACTAGTGGATGGTACCAGTATGACCCCACCTCCTCCTGCTTACACTAGTGGATGGTACCACTATGACCCCGCCTCCTCCTGCTTACACTAGTGGATGGTAGCGCTATGACTAGTGGATGGTACCACCCCACCTCCTCCTGCTTACACTAGTGGATGGTACCACTATGACCCCGCCTCCTCCTGCTTACACTAGTGGATGGTACCACTATGACCCCGCCTCCTCCTGCTTACACTAGTGGATGGTACCACTATGACCCCGCCTCCTCCTGCTTACACTAGTGGATGGTACCACTATGACCCCGCCTCCTCCTGCTTACACTAGTGGATGGAACCACTATGACCCCTAGTGGATGGCCTCCTCCTGCTTACACTAGTGGATGGTACCACTATGACCCCACTAGTGGATGGTACCCTCCTCCTGCTTATACTAGAGGATGGTACCACTATGACCCCACCTCCTCCTGCTTACACTAGTGGATGATACCACTATGACCCCGCCTCCCCCTGCTTACACTAGTGGATGTTACCACTATGACCCCGCCTCCCCCTGCTTACACTAGTGGATGGTACCACTATGACCCCGCCTCCCCCTGCTTACACTAGTGGATGATACCACTATGACCCCGCCTCCCCCTGCTTACACTAGTGGATGGTACCACTATTAGTTGATGGTACCACTATGACCCCGCCTCCTCCTGCTTACACTAGTGGATGGTACCACTATGACCCCACCTCCTCCTGCTTACACTAGTGGATGGTACCACTATGACCCCGCCTCCTCCTGCTTACACTAGTGGATGGTACCACTATGACCCCGCCTCCTCCTGCTTACACTAGTGGATGGTACCACTATGACCCCGCCTCCTCCTGCTTACACTAGTGGATGGTACCACTATGACCCCACCTCCTCCTGCTTACACTAGTGGATGGTACCACTATGACCCCACCTCATCCTGCTTACACTAGTGGATGGTACCACTATGACCCCGCCTCCTCCTGCTTACACTAGTGGATGGTACCACTATGACATGACCTCCTCCTGCTTACACTAGTGGAAGGTACCACTATGACCCCACCTCCTCCTGCTTACACTAGTAGATGGTACCACTATGACCCCGCCTAGTCCTGCTTACAGTAGTGGATGGTACCACTATGACCCCGCCTCCTCCTGCTTACACTAGAGGATGGTACCCTATGCCTCCTCCTGCTTTCACTAGTGGATGGTACCACTATGACCCCGCCTCCTCCTGCTTACACTAGTGGATGGTACCACTATGACCCCGCCTCCTCCTGCTTACACTAGTGGATGGTACCACTATGACCCCGCCTCCTCCTGCTTACACTAGTGGATGGTACCACTATGACCCCACCTCCTCCTGCTTACACTAGTGGATGGTACCACTATGACCCCCCTGCTTACACTACCACTATCACACCACCTCCTCCTGCTTACACTAGTGGATGGTACCACTATGACCCCGCCTCCTCC
This sequence comes from Cherax quadricarinatus, assembly GCF_038502225.1. Lineage (NCBI taxonomy): Eukaryota > Metazoa > Arthropoda > Malacostraca > Decapoda > Parastacidae > Cherax > Cherax quadricarinatus. The sequence continues at coordinate 10,647,930 of NC_091391.1, forward strand.
TGCTTACACTAGTGGATGGTACCACTATGACCCCACCTCCTCCTGCTTACACTAGTGGATGGTACCACTATGACCCCACCTCCTCCTGCTTACACTAGTGGATGGTACCACTATGACCCCACCTCCTCCTGCTTACACTAGTGGATGGTACCACCACCTCCTCCTGCTTACACTAGTGGATGGTACCATTATGACCCCGCCTCCTCCTGCTTACACTAGTGGATGGTACCACTATGACCCCGCCTCCTCCTGCCTACACTAGTGGATGGTCCTGCTTACACTAGTGGATGGTACCACTATGACCCCGCCTCCTCCTGCTTACACTAGTGGATGGTACCACTATGACCCCACCTCCTCCTGCTTACACTAGTGGATGGTACCACTATGACCCCGCCTCCTCCTGCTTACACTAGTGGATGGTACCACTATGACCCCGCCTCCTCCTGCTTACACTAGTGGATGGTACCACTATGACCCCGCCTCCTCCTGCTTACACTAGTGGATGGTACCACTATGACCCCGCCTCCTCCTGCTTACACTAGTGGATGGTACCACTATGACCCCACCTCCTCCTGCTTACACTAGTGGATGGTACCACTATGACCCCACCTCCTCCTGCTTACACTAGTGGATGGTACCACTATGACCCCACCTCCTCCTGCTTACACTAGTGGATGGTACCACTATGACCCCGCCTCCTCCTGCTTACACTAGTGGATGGTACCACTATGACCCCGCCTCCTCCTGCTTACACTAGTGGATGGTACCACTATGACCCCACCTCCTCCTGCTTACACTAGTGGATGGTACCACTATGACCCCCCTCCTCTGCTTACACTACCACTGCTTACACTAGTGGATGGTACCACTATGACCCCACCTCATCCTGCTTACACTAGTGGATGATACCACTATGACCCCGCCTCCTCCTGCTTACACTAGTGGATGGTACCACTATGACCCCGCCTCCTCCTGCTTACACTAGTGGATGGTACCACTATGACCCCGCCTCCTCCTGCTTACACTAGTGGATGGTACCACTATGACCCCACCTCATCCTGCTTACACTAGTGGATGATGCCACTATGACCCGCCTCCTCCTGCTTACACTAGTGGATGGTACCACTATGACCCCGCCTCCTCCTGCTTACACTAGTGGATGGTACCACTATGACCCCGCCTCCTCCTGCTTACACTAGTGGATGGTACCACTATGACCCCGCCTCCTCCTGCTTACACTAGTGGATGGTACCACTATGACCCCACCTCCTCCTGCTTACACTAGTGGATGGTACCACTATCACCCCGCCTCCTCCTGCTTACACTAGTGAATGGTACCACTATGACCCCACCTCCTCCTGCTTACACTAGTGGATGGTACCACTATGACCCCGCCTCATCCTGCTTACACTAGTGGATGGTACCACTATGACCCCGCCTCCTCCTGCTTACACTAGTGGATGGTACCACTATGACCCCGCCTCCTCCTGCTTACACTAGTGGATGGTACCACTATGACCCCGCCTCCTCCTGCTTACACTAGTGGATGGTACCACTATGACCCCACCTCCTCCTGCTTACACTAGTGGATGGTACCACTATGACCCCGCCTCCTCCTGCTTACACTAGTGGATGGTACCACTATGACCCCACCTCCTCCTGCTTACACTAGTGGATGGTACCACTATGACCCCGCCTCCTCCTGCTTACACTAGTGGATGGTACCACTATGACCCCGCCTCCTCCTGCTTACACTAGTGGATGGTACCACTATGACCCCGCCTCCTCCTGCTTACACTAGTGGATGGTACCACTATGACCCCGCCTCCTCCTGCTTACACTAGTGGATGGTACCACTATGACCCCGCCTCCTCCTGCTTACACTAGTGGATGGTACCACTATGACCCCACCTCCTCCTGCTTACACTAGTGGATGGTACCACTATGACCCCGCCTCCTCCTGCTTACACTAGTGGATGGTACCACTATGACCCCACCTCCTCCTGCTTACACTAGTGGATGGTACCACTATGACCCCGCCTCCTCCTGCTTACACTAGTGGATGGTACCACTATGACCCCGCCTCCTCCTGCTTACACTAGTGGATGGTACCACTATGACCCCGCCTCCTCCTGCTTACACTAGTGGATGGTACCACTATGACCCCACCTCCTCCTGCTTACACTAGTGGATGGTACCACTATGACCCCGCCTCCTCCTGCTTACACTAGTGGATGGTACCACTATGACCCCGCCTCCTCCTGCTTACACTAGTGGATGGTACCACTATGACCCCACCTCCTCCTGCTTACACTAGTGGATGGTACCACTATGACCCCGCCTCCTCCTGCTTACACTAGTGGATGGTACCACTATGACCCCGCCTCCTCCTGCTTACACTAGTGGATGGTACCACTATGACCCCGCCTCCTCCTGCTTACACTAGTGGATGGTACCACTATGACCCCGCCTCCTCCTGCTTACACTAGTGGATGGTACCACTATGACCCCGCCTCCTCCTGCTTACACTAGTGGATGGTACCACTATGACCCCACCTCCTCCTGCTTACACTAGTGGATGGTACCACTATGACCCCGCCTCCTCCTGCTTACACTAGTGGATGGTACCACTATGACCCCGCCTCCTCCTGCTTACACTAGTGGATGGTACCACTATGACCCCGCCTCCTCCTGCTTACACTAGTGGATGGTACCACTATGACCCCGCCTCCTCCTGCTTACACTAGTGGATGGTACCACTATGACCCCACCTCCTCCTGCTTACACTAGTGGATGGTACCACTATGACCCCGCCTCCTCCTGCTTACACTAGTGGATGGTACCACTATGACCCCGCCTCCTCCTGCTTACACTAGTGGATGGTACCACTATGACCCCGCCTCCTCCTGCTTACACTAGTGGATGGTACCACTATGACCCCGCCTCCTCCTGCTTACACTAGTGGATGGTACCACTATGACCCTGCCTCCTCCTGCTTACACTAGTGGATGGTACCACTATGACCCCACCTCATCCTGCTTACACTAGTGGATGATACCACTATGACCCCGCCTCCTCCTGCTTACACTAGTGGATGGTACCACTATGACCCCGCCTCCTCCTGCTTACACTAGTGGATGGTACCACTATGACCCCACCTCCTCCTGCTTACACTAGTGGATGGTACCACTATGACCCCGCCTCCTCCTGCTTACACTAGTGGATGGTACCACTATGACCCCGCCTCCTGCTGCGACGAGTGGATGGTACCCTCCTCCTGCTTACACTAGTGGATGGTACCACTATGACCCCACCTCCTCCTGCTTACACTAGTGGATGGTACCACTATGACCCCACCTCCTCCTGCTTACACTAGTGGATGGTACCACTATGACCCCGCCTCCTCCTGCTTACACTAGTGGATGGTACCACTATGACCCCACCTCCTCCTGCTTACACTAGTGGATGGTACCACTATGACCCCACCTCCTCCTGCTTACACTAGTGGATGGTACCACTATGACCCCACCTCCTCCTGCTTACACTAGTGGATGGTACCACTATGACCCCGCCTCCTCCTGCTTACACTAGTGGATGGTACCACTATGACCCCGCCTCCTCCTGCTTACACTAGTGGATGGTACCACTATGACCCCGCCTCCTCCTGCTTACACTAGTGGATGGTACCACTATGACCCCGCCTCCTCCTGCTTACACTATTGGATGGTACCACTATGACCCCCTCCTCCTCCTGCTTACACTAGTGGATGGTACCACTATGACCCCGCCTCCTCCTGCTTACACTAGTGGATGGTACCACTATGACCCCTCCTCCTCCTGCTTACACTAGTGGATGGTACCACTATGACCCCGCCTCCTCCTGCTTACACTAGTATGGTACCACTATGGTACCACTATGACCCTATGACCTCCTCCTGCTTACACTAGTGGATGGTACCACTATGACCCCGCCTCCTCCTGCTTACACTAGTGGATGGTACCACTATGACCCCACCTCCTCCTGCTTACACTAGTGGATGGTACCACTATGACCCCACCTCCTCCTGCTTACACTAGTGGATGGTACCACTATGACCCCACCTCCTCCTGCTTACACTAGTGGATGGTACCACTATGACCCCACCTCCTCCTGCTTACACTAGTGGATGGTACCACTATGACCCCACCTCCTCCTGCTTACACTAGTGGATGGTACCACTATGACCCCGCCTCCTCCTGCTTACACTAGTGGATGGTACCACTATGACCCCACCTCCTCCTGCTTACACTAGTGGATGGTACCACTATGACCCCACCTCCTCCTGCTTACACTAGTGGATGGTACCACTATGACCCCTCCTCCTCCTGCTTACACTAGTGGATGGTACCACTATGACCTCGCCTCCTGCTTACAGTAGTGGATGGTACCACTATACCTCCTCCTGCTTACACTATTGTATGTTACAACTATTTCCCACCTCCTCCTGCTTACACTAGTGGATGGTACCACTATGACCCCGCCTCCTCCTGCTTACACTAGTGGATGGTACCACTATGACCCCGCCTCCTCCTGCTTACACTAGTGGATGGTACCACTATGACCCCGCCTCCTCCTGCTTACACTAGTGGATGGTACCACTATGACCCCGCCTCCTCCTGCTTACACTAGTGGATGGTACCACTATGACCCCGCCTCCTCCTGCTTACACTAGTGGATGGTACCACTATGACCCCGCCTCCTCCTGCTTACACTAGTGGATGGTACCACTATGACCCCGCCTCCTCCTGCTTACACTAGTGGATGGTACCACTATGACCCCACCTCCTCCTGCTTACACTAGTGGATGGTACCACTATGACCCCGCCTCCTCCTGCTTACACTAGTGGATGGTACCACTATGACCCCGCCTCCTCCTGCTTACACTAGTGGATGGTACCACTATGACCCCGCCTCCTCCTGCTTACACTAGTGGATGGTACCACTATGACCCCACCTCCTCCTGCTTACACTAGTGGATGGTACCACTATGACCCCACCTCCTCCTGCTTACACTAGTGGATGGTACCACTATGACCCCACCTCCTCCTGCTTACACTAGTGGATGGTACCACTATGACCCCACCTCCTCCTGCTTACACTAGTGGATGGTACCACTATGACCCCACCTCCTCCTGCTTACACTAGTGGATGGTACCACTATGACCCCACCTCCTCCTGCTTACACTAGTGGATGGTACCACTATGACCCCACCTCCTCCTGCTTACACTAGTGGATGGTACCACTATGACCCCACCTCCTCCTGCTTACACTAGTGGATGGTACCACTATGACCCCACCTCCTCCTGCTTACACTAGTGGATGGTACCACTATGACCCCGCCTCCTCCTGCTTACACTAGTGGATGGTACCACTATGACCCCACCTCCTCCTGCTTACACTAGTGGATGGTACCACTATGACCCCACCTCCTCCTGCTTACACTAGTGGATGGTACCACTATGACCCCACCTCCTCCTGCTTACACTAGTGGATGGTACCACTATGACCCCACCTCCTCCTGCTTACACTAGTGGATGGTACCACTATGACCCCACCTCCTCCTGCTTACACTAGTGGATGGTACCACTATGACCCCACCTCCTCCTGCTTACACTAGTGGATGGTACCACTATGACCCCGCCTCCTACTGCTTACACTAGTGGATGGTACCACTATGACCCCACCTCATCCTGCTTACACTAGTGGATGGTACCACTATGACCCCGCCTCCTCCTGCTTACACTAGTGGATGGTACCACTATGACCCCACCTCATCCTGCTTACACTAGTGAATGGTACCACTATGACCCAGCCTCCTACTGCTTACACTAGTGGATGGTACCACTATGACCCCACCTCATCCTGCTTACACTAGTGGATGGTACCACTCACTAGTGGATGGAACCACCATGACCCCGCCTCCTACTGCTTACACTAGTGGATGGTACCACTATGACACTGCCTCCTCCTGCTTACACTAGTGGATGGTACCACTATGAGCCCACCTCATCCTGCTTACACTAGTGGATGATACCTCCTCCTGCTTACACTAGTGGATGGTACCACTATGACCCCGCCTCCTCCTGCTTACACTAGTGGATGGTACCACTATGACCCCGCCTCCTCCTGCTTACACTAGTGGATGGTACCACTATGACCCCACCTCCTCCTGCTTACACTAGTGGATGGTACCACTATGACCTCACCTCCTCCTGCTTACACTAGTGGATGGTACCACTATGACCCCGCCTCCTCCTGCTTACACTAGGGGATGGTACCACTATGGCCCCGCCTCCTCCTGCTTACACTAGTGGATGGTACCACTATGACCTCACCTCCTCCTGATTCACTTCACCTGACTACAGCATATAAGCCACGTCTACGGCACTATGCTGTACATTCTACAAGACTGATGGACTGAACACATCGACTCCAGGCTGAGGGACTGATTACCTCAACTCCTCCTCTCCTTACACCTTTCTGCTTTGTAATGGACTGATGAAGCCACTGTGTGGCGAAACGTTTCCTAAATAAAGATTCTCATATGTTGCATAAGTGTCTCAATCTTCACCCTGGGTTATGCTGGGTGGATGATACTGCCCTAGTTATCATGGGTGGATAACTCTACCCTAGGTTATCCTGGGTGGATCACCCTGCAATTGGTTATCTTGCATGTATGACTCTACCATGGTTATCCTGGGTAGATAACATTATCCTGGATGGATCACACTACCCTGGATTATCCTGGGTTGATAACACTATCCTGGGTGGATAACACTACCGAGGGTTATCCTGGGTGGATCACACTACCCTGGGTTATGCTGGGAGGATGACAATACCCTAGGTTATTATTGTTGGATCACACTATCCTAGGTGGATAAAACTACCCTTGGTTAATCTGGGAGGATGACACTACCCTGAGTTATCCTGGGTGGATGACACTATCCTGGGTGGATAACACTACCGAGGGTTACTCTGGGTGCATCACACTATCCTGGGTTATCCTGGGTGAATAAAACTACCCTGGGTTATCCTATGCAGATGATACTACCCTGGGTTATCCATGGTGGATAACACTACCCTGGGTTATCATGAGTGGATAACACTACCCTAGGTTATCCTGGGTGGATAACACTACCCTGGGTTATCCTGGGTGGATAATATTACCCTGCATTATTCTAAGTGGATAAGACTACCCTGGTCTATCCTGCGTGGATATAATTACCCAGGGTTATCTTGTGTGGATAATATTATCCTGGGTTATCCTGTGTGGATGTCACTATCCTGGGTTTTCCTGGGTGGATAACAGTCAGTACTCTGGGTTATCCTGGGTGGATAACAGTCACTATGCTAGGTTATCCTGGGTGGATAACAGTCACTACTCTGGGTTATCTTGGGTGGCTAACACTACTCTGGGTTAACCAGGTTGGACAACACTTACTAGCCTGGGTTATCCTGGGTGAATACCACTCACTACCCAGGGTTATCCTGTTTGAAGAACTGCCCTGGGAAGGTAACACTCTCTACTCTGGGTTATCCTGGGTGCCTAACACTACTCTGGGTTATCCTGGGGTGATAACACTCACTTCCAGGGGTTACCCTGAGTTGCTAAAACTACTCATGGTATCCTGGGTAGCTAACACTACTCTGGGTAATCCTGGATGGTTAACAGTACCATGGGTGGATAACACTACCCTGGGCTATCTTAGGAGGATAACACTACTCTGGGTTATCCTCTGCAGATAACACGACCCTGGGATAACCTGGGTGGGTAACACTACCTTGGGTTATCATAGCTGGATAACACTACCCTCTGTGAATAACACTACCCCTGAGTTTTCTTGGGTGGACAACGATTGCCTGGGTTATCCTGGGTGGATAACACTCCCTACTCTGGGTTATCCTGGGTGGCTAACACTCCCTACTCTGGGTTATCCTGGGTGGCTAACACTCCCTACTCTGGGTTATCCTGGGTGGCTAACACTACTCTGGGTTATCCTAGGTTGATAACACTCACTGCTGTGGGTTGCCCTGAGTGGCAAACACTACCCTGGGTTATCCTGGGTGGCTAACACTACCCTGGGTTATCCTGGGTGGCTAACACTACTCTGGGTTATCCTAGGTTGATAACACTCACTGCTGTGGGTTGCCCTAAGTGGCAAACACTACCCTGGGTTATCCTGGGTGGTTAACAGTACCATGGGTCGATAACACTACCCTGGGCTATCCTGGGTGGATAACGCTATCCTGGGTTATCCTGTTCAGATAACACGACCCTGGGATAACCTGGGTGGATAAAACTACCCTGGGTTATCCTGGTTTGATAACACTACCATGGACTATCCTAGGTGGATAACACTACTCTTGGTTATCCTGTGCAGACAACACGACCCTGGGATATCCTGGATGCATAATGCTACCGTGTATTATCCTGGATGTATGCATCACTACCCTAGGTTATGCGCTGTTGATAAAAACTACCCTAGGTTATCCTAAGTGGTTAATACTCACTACCCTGGGTTATCCTGGGAGGATAACATTCATTACTCTGGGTTATTCTGGATGGATAACACTCACTACCCTATGTTTGCCTGGCTGGATAACAGTACTCTGCATTATGCTAGATGGATAACAGTCACAACAGTGTGTTACCCTAGGTGGATAATACTCACTACCCTGGGTTATCCTGGGTGGATAACACCCAAAACCCTGGGTTATAATGGGAGGATAAGTCACAACCCTGGGTTCTATTGGGTGGATGTCACCACCCTGGCTTATCCTGGGTGGACAACAGTCAGGCACTACACTAGGTTATCCAGAGTGGATATCAGTCACTACCCTGGGTTGTCCTGGGTAGGATAACAGTCACTACTCTGGGTTATCCTGGTAGGCTAACACTCACAACCTTGCATTATCCTGGGTGGTTAACCCAACCCTGCATTATCGAAGGGGGTAAGTCCCTACTCTGGATTATTCAGGGAGAATAAGTCACTACCCTGGTTTATCCTGGGTGAAGAATTGCAATGGGTTGATAACACTCACTACCCTTGGTTATCCTGGGTTGTTAACAGAACAATGGGTGGATAACACTATCTTTGGCTATCCTGGGTGAATAACACTACTCTTGGTTATGCCGGTTGGATAACACTACCCTGTGTGGATAACACTAAACCCGGGTTTTCCTGGGTGGATAATGGTACCCTGGGTTATCCTGGATGGATAACATTATCCTGGAGGGACAATGCTACTCTGGGTTATCTTGGGTGAATCACACAACCCTGAGTTATCCTTGGTGGATGATTCTACCCTGGTTATCCAGGGTGGATAACTCTACCCTGGGTTATCATGGGTGGATAACACTACCCTGGGTTATCCTGGGTGGATGACTCTACCCTGGTTATCCTGGGTGGATAACACTATCCTGGGTGGATCACACTATCCTGGATTATCCTGGGTGGATAACACTACCCTGGGTTATCCTGTGAGGATGACACTACCTTGGGTTATCGTTTGTGAAGGACACAACCCTGCATTATCCTGGGTATATAACATTACCATGGGTTATCCTGGGTGAAGAGCTGCCCTGGGTGGATAACAATCAGTACCCTTGCTTATCCTTGGTGGATAACAGTACAATGGGCTATCCTTGGTGGATATCACTACTCTGGGTTACGCTGGTTGGATAACACTACCTTGTGTGGATAACTTTGCCCGTGGGTTTTCCTGTTTGGATAACACTACCCTGGGTTATCATGGTTGGATAACACTAGACTGTGAGTATAACGTTACCCCTGGTTTTCCTGGGTGGATAATTCTACCCTGTGTTATCCTGGGTGGATAATATCCTGGATGGATAATGCTACTCTGGGTTATCCTGGGTGAATTACACTACAAAGGGTTAACCTGTGTGGATAACTCTACACTAGGTTATCCTGGTGGATAACACTACAATCGGTTATCCTGGGTGGATGACACTACCTGGTTATCCTGGGTGGATCACACTACCCTGGATAATCCTGGGTGGATAACACTACCCTGGGTTATCCTGGGTGAATGACACTACCCTGGGTTATGCTACATAGATGACACTATCCCAGGTTATCTTGTTGGATAACACATCCCTGGGTTACCCTGGGTGGATAACACAAGCGTGGGCTATCCTATGTGGAAAACACTACCCAGGGTTATCCTGGGTGGATAACACTAACGTGGATTATCCTGGGTGTATAACACAATCCTGGGTTATCCTGGGCAGATAACAGTACCCTGGGTTATCCTGTGTGGATAACACAATCCTGGGTTATCCTGGGCAGATAACAGTACCCTTGGTTATCCTGGGTGGATAACACTACCCTGGGTTATCCTGGGAAGATAACAGTACCCTGGGTTATCCTGAGTGGATAACACAATCCTGGGTTATCCCGGGTACATAACACTACCCAGGGTTATTGTGGGTGAATAACACTACTCTGGGTTATCCTGGGTGGATAATACTACCCATGGTTATCCTGAGTGGATAACACTACCCCTGGAATTTCCTGGATAGATAACACTACCCTGTGTTATCCTGGTTGGATAACACTATCCTGTGTGGATAACACTACCCCTGGGTTTTCCTGGGTGGATAATGCTGCCCTGGGTTATCCTGAGTGAATAACACTATTCTGGGTGGATAAGAATGCTCAGGGTTATCCTGGGTGGATAGCACTATCCTGGATGGATAATGTTACTCTGGGTTATCCTGGGTGAATCACACTACTCTGGGATATTCTGGGTGGATGATACTAACCTGGTCACCCAGGGTGGATAACTCTACCCTGGGTTATCCTGGGTGGTTCACACTACACTGCATTATACTGGGTAGATAAGACTACCCTCGGTTATCCTATGAGGATGACACGACCCTGAGTTATCATGCATGGATGACACTCTCTTGGGTTATCCTCGGTGGATAACACTACCCTGGGTTATCCTGGGTGAATGACTCTACCCTAGGTTATCCTACGAAGATAGCACTATTTTTGGTTATCCTGGGTGGGTAACATAATCCTGGTTTTCCTGGATGGATAACACTACCCGGGGTTATCCTGGTTGTATAACACAACCCTGGGTTATGCTGGGTGGATCACACTCTCCTGGATGGATAACACTACCCGGGGTTATCCTGGTTGTATAACACAACCCTGGGTTATTTTGGGTGCATAATACTTCCCTGGGTTATGCTGGGTGGATCACACTCTCCTGGATGGATAACACTACCCTCGCTCATCCTGGGTAGTTAACACTACCCTGCGTTATCCTAGGTGGATAACACTATCGAGGGATAGCCTGGTTGGATAGCATTATCCAGGGTGGATAGCACTAACCTGGGTTATCCTGGGTGAATAACACTATCCTGGGTTATCATGGGTGGATAACAGTAACCTGCACATTTTTCGGTGGATAACACTACCTTGAGTTATCCAGGGAGGAAAACACTATCATGGCTTATCCTGGTTGGATAACACTACCCTGGGTTAACCTGGGTTGATAACACCACCCTGGGTTATCATGGGTGGATAACACTACCCTGGGTTATCACAGGTTGATAACACCACCCTGGGTTATCCTGGGTGGATAACACTACCCAGGGTCATCCTGGGTGGAGAACACTACCCTGGGTTATCCTAGGTGGATAACACTATCCTGGGTTATCCTGGGTGGATAACACTACTTTGGGTTATCCTGTGTTGATAACAGATAACACTACCCTGGGTTATCCTGGGTGGATAACACTACCGTGGGTTATCCTGGGTGGATAATACTACCCTGGGTTATCCTGGGTGGATAACACTACCCTGGGTTATCATGTGCTGATAACACTACCCTGAGTTATCCTGATTGGATAACACTACCCTGGGTTATCCTGTGCTGATAACACTACCCTGGGTTATCCTGGGTGGATAACACTACCCTGGGTTATCCTGGGTGGATAACACTACCCTGGGTTATCCTGGGTGGATAACACTACCCTGGGTTATCCATGGTGGATTACACTACCCTGGGTTGTCCTGTGTAGATAACACTCCCCTTGGTTATCCTGGGTGGATCCTACCCTGGGTTATCCTGGATAACACTACCCTGGGATATCCTGGGTGGATGACAATCCCCTTGGTTATCCTGGGTGGATAACACTACCCTGGGTGGATAACACTACCCTGGGTTATCCTGGGTAGATAACACTACCCTGGGATATCCTGGGTTGGATAACACTACCCACTACCCTGATAACACTACCCTGGGTTATCCTGGTTGGATAACACTACCCTGGGTTATCCTGGGTGGATAACACTACCCTTGGTTATCCTGGGTGGATAACACTACTGGGTTACTGGGTGGATAACACTACCCTGGGTTATCCTGGGTTATCCTGAGTGGATAACACTACCCTGGGTTATCCTGAGTGGATAACAGTACCCTGGGTTATCCTGGGTGGATAACACTACCCTGGGTCGTCCTGGGTGGATAACACTACCCTGGGTTATCCTGGGTGGATAACACTACCCTGGGTTATCCTGGGTGGATAACACTACCCTGGGTTATCCTGGGTGGATAACACTACCCTGGGTTATCCTGGGTGGATAACACTACCCTGGGTTATCCTGGTTGGATAACACTACCCTGGGTTATCCTGGGTGGATAACACTACCCTCGGTTATCCTGGTTGGATAACACTACCCTGGGTTATCCTGTTGGATAACACTACCCTGGGTTAGGGTGGATAACACTACCCTGGGTTATATAATCATAATGGAACATTCTGGGGTTAAATCTGGTTGATGCGAGGCAGAGGAGGACGCCTCCGTCTCCTGGGAACAAGAGACTATCACGGGCATCACTACCCACCACTAGAGGGCATGAAGGTGGTCAAAGAGAGAGAAAATAAGGGTAAAAATGAGGCAGAAATCTTACCTTAACGACACCATACTTAGTTCACTTTGTTATTGTTGGACTGAGAGGTTGAGGGAATAGAGGAACCGAGAGTTGATTACCGTCAACTCTTTATTTCAACCCTTAAACCCAGATATTATTGTGGTTTACTTACATGAAAAATCTAAATTTGACAGTTTATTACTGTCTATCCTGATGTAAACCATTAAAACGATACCTTATTACCGTTTTCCTTTTTTCAACCTTTTGTATTCAAGATAAAGCTTCAAAATAAGAGGAACTTGAAGACATTTACCATAATTTACATATTTTCAGCAGTTAAACCTTATATTATTAGGATCTGCTCATATTAAAGCCTTTGAAAAGCTGGTTTTATACCCTATAACATATATTTGAACCTTTAAACCAAGACTTTATTACCATTTTCTTTCATTTAATAATTTTTATCAGAGTTAATAATTCAACCAGAAGAGAAGCCGAAAACTTAATACCGTCATCTAATACTGCCCTTAAACAATGACTTAATTAGTAATTTATTGATTTAAGGAGGAGAGCCTTTATTGTTCTCTGCCTTTAACTGAACCTTTAAACTACGACTTTACTGCACGGAAACACAAGCCAACACTGTCCTAAGTAATGTCAAAAATATTACAATTTTGAATTATAATATTACTAAGTAAATACTGTGATGACCTCCTGGTACTCCTTGATTCCTTAAACACAACCTTCTCCTGTATTATTCTGACTGTAACCTGTCTTAAACAAGAAACAATAGTACTCACTCCCAGGATACACAACAGTCTACAACTCTAGAACAAAACAAACTGGGGGAGATATTTCTATCTACTACTGTAATGAACTATCATGTTGTAACACCACTTGCTGCTGTACTGACCAATATGGAGAATATGTTTTTCCAAATTTTAATGTAAAAACCTTATTACTCTTATAACAATTACCTGGAATATACCTGGAGAGGGTTTCGGGGGTCAACGCCCCTGCTGCCCGATCTGTGACCAGGCCTCATGGTGGATCAGGGCCTGATCAACCAGGTTGTTACTGTTGACCACAGACAACCAGACGTACAAACCACAACCCGGCTGGTCAGGTACTGCCTTTAGGCTCCTGTCCAGCTCCATCTTGAAGACAACCTGAGGTATATTGGTAATCCCTCTTATGTATGCTGGGAGGCAGTTGAACAGTCTTGGGACCCGGACACTTATTGTGTTGTCTCTTATCGTGCTAGTGGCACACCTGCTTTTCATTGGGGAGATGTTGCATCATCTGCCAAGTCTTTTGCTTTCATAGTGAGTGATTTTCATGTTCAAGTTTGGTACTAGTCCCTCTAGTATTTTCCAAGTGTATATAATGATGTATCTCTCCCTCCTTCGTGCTAGGGAGTACAGGTTGAGCAACTTCAAGCAGTTATGTCGCCCTCAACCTTCTCTCTACATTTGTTTTACAATTTTTAACAGCCAAGAAAGGCTTCTTCAACTGTTTTATACTCTTAGTTAATTTACCTTGGATCTTAAAGGATTCCTTTAGCACGCATTTTGTGCGCTATTACGCCATGGTCACACTTGTCGAAGGCTTTTGCAAAGTCTGTATATATTACATCTGCATTCTTTTTGTCTTCTAGTGCATTTAGGACCTTGTCGTAGTGGTCCAATAGTTGAGACAGACAGGAGCGACCTGTTCTAAACCCATGTTGCCCTGGGTTGTGTAACTGATGGGTTTCTAGATGCGTGGTGATCTTGCTTCTTAGGACCCTTTCAAAGATTTTTATGATATGGGATGTTAGTGCTATTGGTCTGTAGTTCTTTGCTGTTGCTTTACTGCCCCCTTTGTGGAGTGGGGCTATGTCTGTAGTTTTTAGTAACTGTGGGACGACCCCCGTGTCCATGCTCCCTCTCCATAGGATGGAAAAGGCTCGTGATAGGGGCTTCTTGCAGTTCTTGATGAACACAGAGTTCCATGAGTCTGGCCCTGGGGCAGAGTGCATGGGCATGTCATTTATCGCCTGTTCGAAGTCATTTCACTTCAAATATTAATTCTGTAATGGTGGTACAACTCCAGGACATTTTAGTAATATCATGCAATATCATCATAATTTTAATATCTAGTCTATGTTTATTCATATCTTTGATTTAGATTTTAGATTTTGCCACCAAAGTGGCTAGTTTATTGTTCACCCCATATCCATCCTGAGGACGGTAGCGCGAGAGCACATGGATACACACCAGGACTAGGAACTAGGCCTCAAAAGGGTTAACAGGAGTACATAAGGATTTATATCTACATATCTGGAGTACACATTTCTGTTACAAGCAAATTTAGGAAATTTGCTTAGTATATCTGATATCTTATTTCCATTAATAAGATATCTTGATATGTCACATAGGTTATTATACTGTCTGTCTCTATATTCCTCAATAAGTGGACAATTAAGCACATAGTGTTCAAGAGAGTGACCATATACCTGATCACATAATTTGCATTTAGTTTGATCATCATCTGTGTGTCTCCCAAACTGCCAGAAGTACTTGTAACCAAGCCTAAGAGGGCAGTAGGGCAGTTAATTAGTCTTCTTGTTTACCGTCCAATTTCCTCCAGTTTTGGTGCACAAGACAAAGTGTTTTCACTCTTTCCTGAAAATATTTATCAAAAATATACCTCAAACAACAACTGAGAAAAGACTGAAAAAGGACTGATTTACTGAAAATGCCCTTGGGATGCGATTTATTCCTATATGGGACGACATAGGATTGTTTGGACACTTGGTGCCAATGGAAATAAGTCACTGTGTCTGACTTTTTTGGGTTATCCCAGGTTCTCTACACATATGCTGCTATGTATGATAATTCTATGTAACTGTATTTGTGTATACCTGAATAAACTTACTTACTTAATACGATTTTTCTTAGGGACCTTTTCCTCTAAATAACTTATCTTTATTTCACGAAAAAATAAAGTTTGTTAGTTATTGGAATGTTGCAAAAAATCTGCCCTTTACTCCCACATAACTCACAAAGTATTTGGAATATTTCCAAAAATTGATCGAATGAAATTAGAGAAATCTTTATTCTACAATTTCTGTGAATATTATTCAATTTAATTAAGTAATAAAGGAAGAAATAGGTACATTAGGTGAATAAGTTACTTCTGAGATATTGGCCTGGAGCGCCGGCCGGCCCACCGTCTCAAAATAAAAAAAAAAAAATCACGAAAATCGTGTTTGTTTGGGTGTATTTCTTAGTAAACTGATGTTCTAGTGCAGTTATCCTCTTCAAAACACCGTTTTCTCTTAGTCAAAGACGACATGGAGAGGAGTAACTTATTTATATCGAAATATTCCCGATGGTCTCTCGCCATATTATGGCTTATTTTATTCAGTCTAGAGTATATAACATGTTTGTATGTTATTTATAGTGTTTATTATATCATATTAGATCAATTGTGATAGATAAATAAGCCGTAGAGTTGATATATAAGTTGATATAAGCATAATATTGAAGTGATTTCTCCTGGCTCTCTTTGGAGCGGGAATATGGCCGAGGGCTCCCAGATGGTTCCTGATTGGCTGGCACTCTACGGATAAGCTCCGCCTACTCTTATATGATGCCAAATAGTCAGTTTTTATATTCAAATTCAAATTCAAATTCAAATTCAAAGTTTATTCTCTATAAGGATTACAATGCTGAGTTTACAGAAATTTGGTTATTGTGTGGTTTACATGTAGTAAAATTGTGATTACAGAGTGTACCACTAGAACGCTTAGCATGGCTAGGCATTTCGGGCAGACTTAGTTTTATTCTTAATTGTAAAATATTACAAATTATGAGGTAAGTTGGTATTATGGCTAAGTGACTAAATACTAGTTTGTGAGTTTAGCAATGTGAATGCTTTTGTTTTGGCACAGTACATAGTTTCAGTATTGGAGTATCACAGGATTCATTATTTTAAGATTGAGGTTAATATTTCTGTTTATGGTCAAATGAGTGAGTGAGTGTAAGTGTGAACCACCAGGTGGTATTCGTGTAGTTAGTTGATGGGGTGTATCAGGGAGATAAGATGTTTTCTAATGGTAGTTTTGAAGGTGATGAATGTGTCTGCAGTTCTAGAGTTCTCAGGTAGGGTATTCCAGATTTTAGGGCCTTTGACATACATTGAATTTTTGTAAAGGTTTAGTCGGACACGGGGAATGTCGTAGAGATGTTTGTGTCTGGTGTTATGCCTGTGGGTTCTGTCACAACTATCAAGAAAGCGTTTTAGGTCAAGGTTAATATTAGAGTTTAAGGCCCTGTAGATGTAGATTGCACAGTAGTAAGTGTGGATGTACTGAACTGGGAGTAAATTTAGGTCTATGAAGAGTGGGGGGGTGTGTTGCCAGGGATGGGATTTAGTGATTATTCTTACTGCAGCTTTTTGTTGGGTTATTATTGGCTTTAGGTGTGTTGCTGCAGTTGATCCCCAAGCACAAATAGCATAGGTGAGGTATGGATAAATAAGTGAGTGGTATAGTGTGAGAAGGGCATTTTGCGGCAAGGAACTACATGATGTGGTGACTCATGAACCCTCTGTTACTTTTTTTTTTATATTTTATTTAAAACCAACAAATAGACAATAGACAAAAGGAAAAACCATAAAGATGACAATATATGATCAATAACTGAAAAAACGTTACATTAGATATTGAAACAGTAACGAATAACATAACAATATAACAAATATGACCACTATAACCTACATATAAAATCAGATACCGAAGCTTAAAACTGTCCTATACTAGCTACATGTGGATAAGTTAACTTTCTTAAAAACATGCAAACCTATATTAACTCTTCCTCAAATTAATCATCCTTGCTCTTAATTTACACTAGAATAATAAAATACAAGTATACTTTCATTATTTCGTTACAGACTAAATTCCTTCTGCTCAGAGCACGGAAAGAAATATAGGATAATTAACCAATGATGTCAAGAACACATCCAAGCGAAACCTACACCGACCATACAGGTCCATGAGAACTGCACGGTCCGCGCAGCTGCTCGCCCAGGTGTGCACATGTACATTACACATCGTACCTACAATTAGATTTAGCTCAACATTTTTCAATAATGCCATACGTAGAAACATTCTACCCAATTTGCATAATAAAGAGCAGTTTGAATCAAAGAACATTCCACAATTAACATAAATTTACCCTAACCTAAGCCTAGTATTCCATCTGTATTATAAATGTCTAATCAACACGAAAATTTTACCATATACCCCTAACCATATTTGTTGGTGTACATGATACAGAATGTATTACCATTAAGAAAAAAAGAACAATAAAAAAGGAAAACCCACTCTTCACCTTTAAAAATCAGACTTCAATTTACCATTCAGGTACATACATATAAATAATTATATAAAGTATATTGTCACATTGATCACAATCACTTCCAACGTCAGTTATAACATTACGTCAACTCAACCACGAATAACTTCATCCATTCTTACAACTTCAAGGTTCGTAAAAATCTTAAACTACATACATAGTATTGCCACCATCTAGACAAATTAAAAAGAAAAACAATACTCAAATATATCAAAACACACTATGCTTCTATTGGCACCAAATCAATTGTGCTTACAAAAATACATTGTAAATTAAACTGAAACATAAAAAGCCATTTTGACATTTACACATTGTATCAAAATCATAAATACGCATAGAAAATATGTATTGAATATCATTGAAAATGTTCATGAGAAAAACCATTAATGGTATATACAAGAAAGTAAACATACATACACATATACATATATACATACATACATACATATATATACATATATACATTTATATATACATATATATATATATATATACATATATACATACATACACATATATAAATATATATACATACATACACATGAACACACACATATACATACATACGAAACACATACATACACATGCATACATCACACACATACACACATACACATATACACATACATAGTTATAAGTAGACAATTCTAAATATAACTGTATTGTACTTGAAATACTCGGAACAAATAATGTTAAAATTGCACCCCGGACATACCTCATATAACATTCATAAAACAAACTCATCACGCTACCGCCCATTCTAGGAAACCAGCCCATTTCATCCCCCTTACCTGCCTTTCAACTCCCGTAAATCCCGTAAAGTGAAATTCCTATAACCCTCACTTAAATCCCTCTCCCATCTCCCCCCATACACCTCCTTATTACTACACTTTGTCCTATAAAAAGTTGCTGTTAACGCATTAATTCTTTCACACACGTTCGCTCCTCTCATAGCCCAAGACATATAAATATAATCCGTAATTATATACCCTACCGCATTCTCTACCATTTGATTCACCCCACCTATGTCTAAGCTTAAAACCCTCAACACCTGCAAACCCCTCCCCTCCCACTAACCTTATTACCTTACCCAACCAAACCCTTATTAGTTCAATACATTCGCAAAAATACACCATATGGAAAACAGTCTCCAATCCACCACAAGCCTTGCATATCCCATCCTCCCTTATTCTCTTATGGAATAAAACCATTCCAGACGGTAAGATCCCATGTAAAAATCTATACATAACTTCTCGTACTTTAGGTTTTAAACGTAATTTGTTCAAACGCCCCCAGATATTACGCCAATCATACATCGGATAAACCCCTTCTACCACTGCTACCACTGCCTTACCTTCCACCCCATCAAGGTTTCCCAATTTAATATTGACGCATCTTATGAAGTCCGCCTTCCCTCGCCCCCCCTCCCGCTTATAACTACGTTTCAAATACACACTCATAATCCTCTTTTCAACAGCTATAAGACCCAGCCCTCCTCGGCCAACCGGGAGTGTGACAACCGCTCTACCTAACCATTCGCTTCCAGTACCCCAAATGAATCTAAAAACGCGCTTTTGTAACCTTTGTATCTCACTACGAAGTATCGGATATATTGCTGCTACATGCCAAAGTTTACTATATAATAGGACTTTCGTTGTAATTACTCTTTGATGCAAAGTTAAGTGTGCAGCTCGTAAACCATTAAGGTGCTTCAGTACACCATCTACAATATGCACTGAATTTAT
Organism: Cherax quadricarinatus; assembly: GCF_038502225.1. NCBI lineage: Eukaryota > Metazoa > Arthropoda > Malacostraca > Decapoda > Parastacidae > Cherax > Cherax quadricarinatus. Next base: position 10,668,030 of record NC_091391.1, read on the forward strand.
TTGTTGTGCTAACTTGATATCACTTACATAAACGATCCCACATATCAGTAATTGGTCCACCTTTTTCCACCTTTCAACTACTTCACATTCCTCACTTAACCCATCCCCAAGATCCATATACTTCGTTTTGCGACGTACACGTCCCGACCTTCGTAGCCCTTGAGCCTCTTCACCAGGTTCGATATTTTCCAGCGGGGTTTGATTAACTGCTGGAGCAGAATCCTCTATTTCCATAGGGGTAGTCTCAAGGGGCTTTCCAGGAGAAAACGAAGCATCTTTCACATCTATTGGTGTATCTTGAGATTCCACACTAATGGGGATTTCAACTGGGGCTAAATGTCTTGTAGATACTGTAGTCTCTTCACCATTTTGGTAGCGAATGTGGGCGTAATGTGGATTAGCTTGCAGGAGCTCTACCTCTTCCACTAAAGGATCCGTCTTGTTCATCCTACGGTGACTCTTCAGGAGAACGGGTCCAGGATGACATAACCAAGTGGGCACGGAGGCTCCCGTAGAGGAACGACGTGAATAGTTGAGGAGTCTTTCATGAGGGGTTGCATTAGTAGCTGTGCACAGCAATGATCTAATAGAGTGAAGAGCATCAGGTAGGACAGTTTGCCAGTGTTGAACAGGTAGATTGCGCGACTTCAATGTCATTGTAACTGCCTTCCATATAGTACCATTGAACCGCTCCACTTGACCATTGCCTTGAGGGTTGTAGCTTGTTGTTCTGCTGCAGGCAATACCTTTGCTAGCCAAAAACTCCTGAAGTTCGTTACTCATGAACGAGGATCCCCTGTCTGAATGGATATAAGCTGGCATACCAAAAATAGAGAACAACTGTGAAAGACAACTAATAACAGTTGAAGCAGCCATATTTGCACAGGGGAATACAAAGGGAAACCTTGAATATTCATCTACTATGTTAAGGAAATACCTATTCTGATTTGTGCTTGGTAGAGGTCCTTTGAAATCTATATTCAATCTTTCGAAAGGCTGGGTGGATTTTATGAGATGAGTCTTCTCTGGCTGATGAAAGTTTGGCTTGCACTCTGCACATACTCTGCATGCTCTGATCACTTGTCGCACATCTTCCACTGAGTAGGGCATGTTCTTTGATTTGACAAAATGGTACAGGCGTGTAACTCCTGGGTGACACAAAGCCTTGTGGAGCGCTGAGAGTGATTGCAAATCATGACATGCTGCTCCACAGTGGGACCTAGAGAATGCATCAGGTGAGATGTTCTCTTGACCCGGTCGGTACAGAATATCAAAGTCATAACACGATAGTTCCATCCTCCAGCGTAATATCTTGTCATTCTTTATCCTACTTTTGTGCTTCTTGTCGAACATATACATCACGGACCGTTGGTCAGTCCTTATGGTGAAATGTCTACCAGTTAAATAATGCCTCCAGTGGCGAACTGCTTCTATGATGGCCTGGGCTTCCTTTTCTACAGCAGCGTAACATTTCTCTGATCCTTGAAAAGTTCTCGAAAAGAAGGCTACTGGTCGTCCTGCCTGAGATAAGACTGCAGCAATGGCAATGTCAGATGCATCCGTTTCCACTTCGAATGGTAGGGACTCATCAATGGCTTGAACTACTGAGTTTTCAATGTCCTGTTTGAGAGTATGGAAAGCGGCTTCTGCTTCCTTTGTCACAGGAAATGTGGTAGCACTCAATGGGCGGACTTTACTTGAATAGTTGTAGATCCATTGTGAGTAATAAGCAAAGAGACCAAGAGTTCTTCGGAGTGACTTTTTGTCTTGAGGCATTGGAAGTTCCCGTAGAGGTCGTAGTCGTTCAGGGTCTGGGAATATTGAACCTCCTTCCACTACATAACCAAGGATGCTAAGCCTTTTAGTTGAAAAAGTGCACTTTTCCTCATTGTAACTGATATTTTTCTTCTTGGCGGCTTCCAAAAACTTATCAAGGTTTGCATCATGTTCCTCCTGGGTCTTGCCACAAATGGTAACATTATCTAAATACGCGTAAGTTCCCATGAGTTGCTCTTCCTGAATGAGTGAATCCATAATTCGTTGGAAGCAGGCTACCCCATTGGTGACTCCAAAAGGGACTCTGGTAAACTGATACAGGCCATCACTAGCCTGAAACGCTGTGTATGGTTTATCTTCATTCCTTATAGGGACTTGATGATAGGCACTCTGTAGATCAATTGTGCTAAACACATAGTACTGAGCAATTTTGTTCACTGTATCATCAATTCGAGGTAGAGGGTACCCATCAAGAAGTGTAAATTTGTTGATTGTCTCAGAGTAATCGATAGCCAGTCTCCGTTTCCTATAACCATCTTTAACAACAACAACCTGTGCACGCCAAGGGGAATCACTCGGTTCTATAATACCCTCCTTCAGCAGCCTCTGAGTTTCTTTCTCAATGAACATCCGATCCTCATAAGAATAGCGGCGTGACTTAGCTGATATAGGATGGCAATCCGCGGTAAGATTTGCAAACAGCTTTGGTGGGTCTACCCTTAAAGTGCTAAGTCCACAGACAACAAGAGGAGGCAGTTCACCTCCATATGTTAAGGTGACACTACCATGCAGCTTCTGAAAGTCCTGACCAAGGATAACATCAGAGCACAGTTGTGGCAGAATAGCTAAATGTACATCTTGATAATCCTTTCCATTAACTCTGAGATTTACCTTACAAAACCCTAAGGTCTGAATAGAGAGAGATGTTGATGCCATGGAAACGGTACCTGATGAGTGATGTACAGTCAAGGAGTGGCGTTTAACTAAGTCAAGGTTGATGAAACTCTCTGAGCTGCCACTATCAATAAGACCATCTACTTCTGTTCCTTTGATGAATACTTTCACAACTGCCTTTGACAGTGAATTTGGAGTAGCCGCAGAAGTCACTGTTGCTAGAGTCGCATGATCACTGGAATGTGTGGAGGCACTAGCTCTTGTTGATGCATTAGCACGACATACTTTAGCAAAGTGACCTTTCTTGTGGCATTTATGGCACATTGCTTCACGAGCAGGACACTTTGGACGTGGATGTCTTGAAAAACCACAAAAGAAACACACCGTACCTGCTGCTGCTGTCACTGAGGCAGGTTCCACAGTAACTTCATTGCAAGAGTCTTGGTCAGGAATTGCAGCACTTACCACTCGAGAAGGCTGAGTGGTACTGTATACTTCAGAATTCTTCTGGGCTGAATCTAGAGCTCTTGCCTGGTCAAAGGCAGCGGCTAAGTCGAGAGTTTTATTCTCCAATAAACGCTGCCTTATTATTGGTGATTGCAGGCCACTGATAAAAGCATCCCTGATGGACTCTTCACAATACTGAGCAGCTGTCACTGCTTGGAAGTGACAGTCCTTACCTAAAATTTTCAGTGCTTGAAAGTATTCCTCTAAGGATTCATCAATCTGCTGGCGGCGAGTTGCAAGGCGATAGCGTGCAAAGATTTCATTTGTAGGTTTAATATACTGAGACTTGAGGGTTTTGATAGCATCTTCGTAGGTATTACACTCAGAAATAGCCTCATATATCTTAGGTGACACAAAATTGATGAGCAGACTTAGTTTATCTAGATCTTCTTTAGGAAGGGCTCCCAAGAAGTTTTCGAAAGTCTTAAACCAGTGCTTCCATTCCTGAGCAGCCGTTGATAAGCTGGGGTCACAGTCTAGCCTCTCAGGTTTCAGTAAACGCTCCATGTTGTGATGTAGTCTAGCGCAGGATCACCACCAGGTAGCCCAGGATTCTATGTTCAATAAATTGTTGTGATAGAAACACAGGCCTTATCTCTAGGCTTTATTGAACATAGAATCTTCATAGTACTTCTGCAACAACAAAATATAATGACTAGTACATCTAATAATGGCTTCTACAGGGATGGTGATGTCTTGCATATGTCAAGAGAAAAGTTATAACTACAGGCCACATATTTAAACTCACCATGTAATCTGCATCACTGATAATATGGATATAGAGGAGGAGAGAATCACACACCATGTGTTGGCGCCCATGACACACACCAAACTGTTGTTGTTGTTAAGGGCCCCAAGAGGTGGTGCAGTATTATCCTGCTGCTGCTCCCCACAGGACCAGTATCACTACACTCACCTTTAGGCACTAGAACGACCACAGCCATCCATTGCTGTGCCCCTAAAACCCGATCCCGCTTAAGGATATTAAATAATCTTACCAAAAACCCTTTTAAAACGCTCCAATTTTGAAGATAAAAGTCACTGGGCAACCCATCAATTCCTGGTGCCTTACCTAATTGCACCCCGGATAGAGCTTCCCAAAACGAATCAATCATGCTCTGTCAACTCACACTGCACAAACCTTCCAATTGACTGTAATACTATTTCGCTTATTCCCACACTTTGCGTTTTCAACTTAACCCAAGCATCAATATACCCACTCATACCCTCAGTCGTCGTCAACACCTGATCCACTTTATACCCTTGCATACCTACCTGAACATTCAACCCCATTAACTCCATTGCCTTGCGACGTGTGTGTTGACTCCGCAACACACACGCCGACGGCCGATCTCCCCACAAAACCTCCTCAATCCCTCCCTTAAGCCTTTCCCCATCAAACCTCTCATTTTGTAAATTCCGGATATTTTCATTCAAACTTTCAATTTCAATAACAGGATAATTAGCATTAATTTGTGCATAACATTCGCGCAACTGCCCCTCTAAATATTTTTTAAAACTGTATTGTAACTGATTATATCTCGTCCCTCGATTAATATAATATTCCTTAATACGTTTTTTAGCTATCGTTTCCCACCAATTAACCATGGCAACATCCCCTGGTGCTTCTACCGCTAAACGATCCCACATATGTCCAAAAGACAAAAGACTATCCTCTTCCTTTAATAACTTTACATTCAATTTCCAAAATGATGGACCCCTCCGAGGCACACCCTCGATATTCACATCTATTACAACTCCTCTACGATTCGAAAAAAAACACATCTATCACATTCACCCTCCGCACAGTAACCGCACAAGGCACGTACATTCGGTCCAACCTCGCCGCATAACCTCGTTTAATGAAGGTATGCTCTACCATCCCTCCCCCCCATCCCACACATCCTTTAACCCCACCCCGGTCAATATATCCCCCAATATACCCAAACAACACCCCGCACCTCTGGGCTCCACATCTTTACGACGTATCACGCAATTCCAATCTCCGCCTATTATTGCAACATTCGGTAAACCACGTAAAAAATAGACCAGTACGTCCTGAACAAATTTAGTTTTAATACGTCACCCTCAGCCGGGCCATATACACATACTAAACTAATGGGAACCCTACCCCAGGTTCCATCCACTCTAATTACCCTCCCCTCCCCCCCTTCACTACGCCTTACTATAAACGGGCTAGTTTTCTTTACCAAAATGGCAGCCCCACCTTTCGAACGTGTCGCATGTTCCATGTACACATTGTAACCACTCATATCCAACTCATAACCAGGCCTAAAATTATGTTCCTGTAAGAATACCACATCCACACCAAGTCGCACCAAATACTCATTAAACCACTTAAGCTTCCTCTCAGCTCCCCTCAAGGAAGGTTCCTTGATGTTGGTGAGGGGCTCTTGATTTAGGGAATTGGATCTGTGCTCCAGGTCCCCGAATTCAGCCTGAATGCCTTCCACATCAGGCGCTGTATAATCCTACTGGTTTAGCGCTTCCCCCTTGATTATAATAATAATAATAATTCCTCTCAGCTCTCAACCCGTTAATATTTATAGTAAAACACTTGAATTCAACAAATGGGTTTTCCTTTTGTCCCCGGCATTGACTTTACCCCAGTTCGTTTTGCAACACCTCTGTCCCTCCCCCCTTTATTGGGAATCACCTTTGCAATCCCTTGATCCTTGGGTTCACCATTCCCTCTCTTCTGTACCTCCACCCAAGACTTTTTCCCAGGGCGTTGGGCAGGAGTGAGCACATCATCAGAATCCGATGATGCTGCAGTCCTCTTTCGTGTCCCGCCCTCCACCTGCATTTTGACATCTGAAGTGCCGTCCTGATGCACCTCCACCTCTACTGCATGCACCTTCAATCCTTTAGACTCTCTCGTCGACAAACCGTCATCTCCTGCCATACCATCATTCACAGCCGTCCCCAGAACTAAGCCTGGGTCTTCCACCTGATCTAGGCCCGATTCCTCTAACAAGACATCCAACGCCTTTACCAAAGACGCCGCCACTTCTTCACCCATATTAGGTAGTCTCTCCTCAAAAACCTGATGTATGTCCAAAGACTGAGATTCTCCTTGTAGCGTTACAACTGGCGATTCAAACTCCTTTGTCCACCTCCTCACTCCATGACAACCGTTGTTGGGGCGGTGTAGCAAGAGACTGTTCTCGCTCATCACCTACCTCGCCCACTGGCTGCTGTTGCCGTTGCTGTTGTGCCGGGTACCCACTTCGTTTCCCACACTGCGCCGCGATGTGGTCATATGACCCACATAGCCGACACGTACGTTGTTGCCCCGCATACGTTACATAGACTTGAGTCCGTAATTCCTTCAACACAACATATGAAGGAATAGGGTGTCGAAGAGTCATTTTAACAGTATATGTACCTTCCAGCGCACCTGCATACGGTCCAGTTGCCCATCTCCCTGCTGTGGCTACGTGAACCGTCCCATAAGTACGCAGTTCACTGCTAATATCAAAATCAGTCGCCTCAAAAGGCGCATTCCTGATTTTCACCCAAGTGTAATGTAGAGATACATCATGGAGTCGCACCGACACAGCTGCATTAACCGGTATGATGGTCTCCTGATACTTGTCGACCACCGCCTCGTAGACTCGTGCAGACGTCATTTTAACGAAGATTCTTGTTCCATTGAGTGCGACACCACTTATCTCCTCATTTGCTATACCATAGGTATCGCGAATGATCGCTGGTAACAATAAATCCATGTTGGATCCCGTGACAGCACCACGGATCATCTCAATGCAGACAGTGTTGATTCTTCTTCTGCTATTCAGCGCCATGTTGGAGAAAATAAAGTTTCCACCAACCAACGCTAGGGGCAGCTCAATCAGGTAAACTGCACAAAAACAAACTCAAACAGGAGCGTCTGCGCAGCTCGTCCACACGGCTCAGAGGTGATGAGGACAATGTCCTTCTGTTACTATGACATAAATATCAATGAGTCTTTACATGATCATAAGAAAAGTGACCTACTGAAATGTGTGGGCAAATTTTCTGATATCTTTACCGATATTCCAGGTGTCATATTATTATTATAATCAAAAAGAAGCGCTAAGCCACAAGGACTATACAGCGCTGCAGGGCAGGAAGGAAGCGAGGGCATCAGGTGGCAAAAGGGAGATGAATGAGTAATAGGTTACGGATAACAGCGGGGCAGTGGATGGTGAAAGGGTAAAGGGCAGCAAGAGACTGAACTAGAAAGGGCTGAGGGGAGTGCGAAAAGTATCATCAGAGTTTGTGGAGTAAATCAGTCGTTGTCAAGAAGTCAATGAGAGAGTCAGGATTAAAGGAGGGTCCATCAGCAAGAAGGGAAGGTAAAGAGAGAGTAGTAGAACGAAGACGACGTTGGAGGTAAATTCTGCGTGCTCGTTGATAGAGAGGGCAGTCTAACAGAATGTGGCTAATCGATACTGGAACTTGACACTGCTCACAGAGAGGAGCAGGGTGCCTTTCCATGAGATACCCATGAGTAAGACGAGTGTGGCCAATGCGAAGGCGGGAGAGAGTGGTCTCCCAACCTCGGCACTGATGACAAGAAGACGGCCAGTAACCTATGCTCGGTTTAATAGAATGAAGTTTGTTACCGAGCAGAGTTGACCAACGTTGTTGCCAACGGGTGCGAAGGTGGGTAGCTATTGTAGCAAAATAGTCCAGAAATGGAACACCTCGATAGGAAATTGGTAGGTCATGTACTGCTGACCGCGCAGCAGTGTCTGCCTGTTCATTGCCCTGTATGTCGACATGACCAGGGACCCAACAAAAAACAATATCTTTATGTTTGGTAGAGATACGGCGTAGCCAAAGTTGGATACGGAGAACTAGGGGATGAGATGTATCAAATTTTCGTATAGCCTGTAGAGCACTAAGGGAGTCTGAGACTACTACAAATGATGACATAGGCATAGATGCGATACGAATAAGTGCTGCAAGAATGGCATACAGTTCAGCAGTAAAAATGCTAGCTGAAGATAGTAAATGTCCCCGCACGACGCTGTCCGGAAACACTGCTGCGAATCCGACGCCGTCTGAAGACTTAGAGCCATCTGTGTACACAGCAGTGGCATGAGAATGGGAATGGAAGTGATCAAGAAAAAGAGAGCGGGAAGCCACCGTAGGCAGTTGAGCTTTCGAGCAAGGGAGTGAGAAAGAACAGACCCGAACAGCTGGAACTTCCCAGGGGGGTAGGGAAAAGTGAGATGCTACATGAACATATAAAGGTGGTAACTGAAGGGAAGACAAGAGTGAATGTAGGCGAAGAGAAAAGGGACGGAGCAAACAGGGGCGGCGAACGAATAAAGAATGTCTACTAATATCGGTGACGATTCTATAAATGGAAGGATTGTGTAGATCGTGAGAGCGTACATAGTAGCGAAGGCAATGGGCATCACGGCGATCAGACAAGGATGGAACATTCGCTTCTGCATAGAGGCTCTCAACAGGGGAAGAGCGAAAAGCACCAAGGCACAAACGTAATCCTTGGTGATGGATAGAGTTAAGGCTAGAGAGAGTAGCAGGAGAGGCCGCGGAATAAATCTGGTCACCATAATCGAGTTTCGATAAAACGAGGGCTGAATGTAGGCGAAGCAGAGTTCGACGATCAGCTCCCCAGGAAAGATGAGCAAGGGTTTTAAGAAGGTTTAGCCGGCTGTGACAAATTGCCTTCAGAGAGGTTATGTGAGGTTTCCAGGATAACCGACGGTCAAAGAGAAGGCCTAGAAACCTGACTGTATCACGTTCGGGGATACGGGAGCCATAGAGGTACAAAGGATGATCGGAGATAACAGAGCGTCTAGTGAAAGTAATTTGGTGAGTTTTGGTACTTGAAAATTTAAACCCATGCGTGGTGGCCCAAGTGGAAACACGGTCGACCGCATGCTGGAGAGAAACTGCAATAAGATGACAGTCAGCGCCTGCACAAGCAATAGCGAAGTCATCAACATAGAGTGATGACCAAACATTGGGTGGAAGAACAGAGGCCAAATCATTTATAGCAAGGAGAAAAAGTGTTGTGCTTAGAACACATCCCTGAGGGACACCTTCAGCTTGGACGAAGTCCGGGGAAAGAACATTATTGACTCGAACACGGAAATGTCTGTCAGTTAAAAAGTTCTTAAGGAAGGATGGTAGATTGCCTCGGAGGCCTAAGGAATGGGCCTGGGCCAAAATATTATACCTCCAAGTTGTGTCATATGCCTTCTCAAGGTCAAAAAATATGGCAATAACTGAGTGATTATTCGCAAAGGCATTACGAACATACGTATCCAAGCGAAGTAAGGGGTCTATGGTAGAACGACCCTTACGAAAGCCATATTGACTAGCGGAGAGACTGTTGTGTGTCTCTAAATACCACATTAAACGTCGATTTACGAGACGTTCCATCACTTTGCAAACTGCACTAGTAAGAGCGATGGGGCGATAGTGGGAGGCATCATGTCCTGTAGTACCCGGTTTGCGGAAAGGGAGAACAATGGCAGATTTCCACAGCTGGGGAAGAACTCCTTGTGCCCAAATAAGATTGAAGAGGTGTAAGAGGACTACAAGGGCTGACCGATGTAAATGTTGTAACATACGAATATGAATGTCGTCAGGCCCAGCTGCCGATGATCGGCAAGCTGAGAGCGTTGCCTCCAGTTCTTGAAGTGTAAAAGGCACATTATACTGTTCTTCTCTGAGAGAAGAAAAGTCCAAGGGCACTAACTCTCTGGCAGACTTTGAGGAAAGAAACGAGGGGCATAGATGGAGCCCTCGGGAAATACGGACCAGATGTGTGCCAAGTTCAATGGCAACGTCGAGAGGGTTTGCTACATCAACACCAGCGACCCGTAGAACAGGAGCTGGGTCAGGAGAGTATTTACCACTCAATTTCCTCACTTTTTTCCAGACTGCACTCATAGAAGAAGCAGAGGTGATGGTGGAAACATAGTCTCGCCAACAAGTGCGTTTAGCTTCACGGATGACACGGCGAGCGATCGCACGCTTCTGCTTAAAATCAAGAAGTCTCTCAGCGGTTCTATTGTACCGGTACCTGCCCCATGCAGCACGTTTCAAACGTACTGCACGAGCACAAGCGGGAGACCACCAAGGCACGCACTTCTGAGAATGCCTGCCTGAGGTTTGGGGTATAGAATGAGAAGCTGCGGTATAAACTGACGTCGAGAAGATGTGTAGGAGCTCATCAATGGAGGATGAAGAAGGAACCTCACTAAAAGCAGTGAGGTGTGAGTAAAGATCCCAATTTGCCCGATCAAATTGCCAGCGAGGGCTACGGAAAGGTGGTGAATAGGAAGGAGAAGTAAGAATGATCGGAAAATGATCGCTGTCATGTAAGTCTGGTAGAACAGACCAGGTGAAGTCTAGTGCAGTGGAGGAAGAGCAGACTGATAGATCGATGCAAGAGAGAGTATGAGTACGAGGATCAAAATGGGTGGGAGTACCCGTATTTAAAACATGGAGGGGGTGAGACGCAAGAAAAGCCTCCAACTGAATGCCACGTGAGTCACAATGAGACCCCCCCCAGAGGAAATGGTGGGCATTAAAATCACCAAGTAACAGAAGTGGTGGTGGTAAGGATGAAACAAGAAAGGCAAAGTCTGGGATAGAAAATGCTCGAGAAGGAGAGAGATATAAAGAACATATTGTAAACCACTTATTCAAGTGGATACGGGCTGCAGTGTAATGCAGCGATGTATGGACAAATAGTTGACAGTACGGAATATCATTGCGTAGAAGAAGGGCACTTTCATTAAAGGTCCCATCTGAGAAAGGATCCGAAGAATACAATAAATTATAGCCTGAGATAGGTTGGAAAACAGCCGAGTGTAATTTTGGTTCTTGTAAGCAAGCACCAACAGGGGAAAACCTGGAAAGCAACATCTGAAGCTCACCCCGATTACCCCTGAGGCCGCGGATATTCCACTGTAAATAGGCCATGATTGGCGATGAAGAAAATATCAGGAATCTGTAGGTAAAGGCACCTACGGACTAGAGGGGTTAGAAAAGTCAACGTGTGGTGGCATTGGAAGATGTTCAAGTAGCGAAGGAACGGAGCGTTGCGAAGAATGGGGTTGTGAAGATGGAGGAGAGGGAAGAGAAGGAACAGGAAGTGAATCAGTGTCCATTGAAGGTTTAGTCTCTGCAATATATTCTGAAATGGCTTCAAGTGTTTCTGAATTCAAAGATGTATGGGAGACCATATTGGAGATAGGAGGAGGAGGGTGAGTAAAGATTGGGACAGTAATGGACTGTACCAAAGTAGAGGGGGAGGGAAAAGTGTAAGGGACTGGAGATGAAGTGTGGGGGGGGACAGAAGAGGCAGAAACCTGGGAGGTGACAGAAGAGGGAGAAACTTGGGAGGGGACGGGGGTGGAAGGCATAGTACGAGGAGGAGGGTGAATCTCCACACTTGTAATAGAGCCAGAGAGAGGGGAAGAACTAGGTACAGAGACTGGAAAGGTAAAGTGTGGAGGTGGAAGAAGGGAAGGAAGGGGCAAAGAAGATTTGAGCAATGTGGATTTTTTGGACTTCTGAGTAGAGGGGCGATTGGTATTAGGTGTCGTACGAGGTCTTGTCGATACTGGGGCTTGTGAGGAAGGACGCGAAGATGTGAGAACAGACTGAGTTGTAGTCGGGACGTCAGAGCCAAGGACAGCAAAAGGATTAGATGCCGTAGTGGCTATGGGAGGGGTAACAACAGAGGAGGCTGCAGAAGATGGGACCCCAGAAGTGGGGGGACGTTTGGAAACACGAGAATAAGAAACACGGGGTAGTCTCCCTTGGAGGCGGAGATGAGTAACTGCCATAGCATAAGGGAGACCTTCTGCCTCTTTGAGGCAACGGATTTCACGTTCATTTAAGTAGACCTGGCAACGGCGGGAGTACGAAGGGTGAGCTTCATTACAATTAAGGCAAGATGGAGGTTGACTGCAAGATGTATTAGAATGGTCGTCGGCACCACAGACTGGGCATTCGGCCATAGATCTGCAATATTTCGCTGGGTGACCAAAACGCCAGCAATTTCTACATTGTTGCGGTGTAGGTATCACCTTTCGAACTTGTAACCGATGTCCCGCGACATATACAGAGGACGGGAGTTCTCGGCTGTCAAAAGTTAAACGAGCCACATTGCAAGGGTAACGTCTCCGCCCCCGGGCAGGAAGGACATAAGTGTCTACTTTGAGGATTGGGAGATCCTGGAGTTCCAGCTGTTCAAAAATGTCATTGCCACATGACTGGAAATTCTGTTGGACTATGGTATGGGGCAGAATGACAGTACCACTACAAGAATTGAGAGAAAGATGTTTTTCAATAGTGATAGGAGTAGTATCGATATTCGAAAGGAGAGAAAGATCATGAGCTTGGGTAGCATTCTGGACAGTGACGATGCGCGTACCGCTCTTGAGAGCGTGAAATGAAATATCTCTGCCAACATGACGCAGGAGCGCTTTGGCAATACTATGGTCAGAAAGGTAGGCAGAAGAAGAAGTTGGTCTTAAAGTAAAGAATTTAGTCCATTGTGTGGTCCGAAACTGAGCGTGGAGAGGGAGTGCTTGACGTGTCGGTCGTTTCCGAGTAGAATGGGAAGGTAACGACGGAGCATCATCAGGAGATTGACGTTGGCGTTTAGGAGTAGGACCGGAGTTGGTCCGGCATGAAATGGGTGGGCGATTCGAAAATTGCCGTACCGTAGAGGGAGAAGCCGGAAGCATAGTCAAAGGAGAGCGGAGTTCAGACAAATCGAAGGAGTCAGTCGAAGCCCCGGTACCTGAAGCGGGTGAGGAAACAGCACCAGCAAGAGGTACAGGGGCATCAGGAGTGTCCGAAGAGTGGTCTAAACACAAGGCAGGGTCAGAATGGGGTGCGGTATCAAGAAGGGGCCCGGGGGTAGTGGTTTCATGGACTAGGGCTGCCATGGTTAGGTTACTCCTTTGCTTTTTGTTTTTAAGAAAAAAAAAGAAAGAAGAAAAGAAAATAAAAACAAAAAAAAGAATAAAAAAAGGGGGGAGCGGGGAGGAATAGTTCCCAGGAGGAATGAAAGGGCCGGAAATCTCCCTCCGCGCCCAAGAGGACTCGACACCGCTAGTAGCGCAGATGCAGCATGGAACCCGTGCCATACCCTACCCTTCATGCCAGTAAACCAGCAATCCGGGATAGCAACCTCACATCTGCCGAGCTACCTCGGTGGACAAAAGAGAGGGCGGCCGGATATCCGCCACAAAGCATACCTCCTTCAGCCACCACCCCCGGAATCCGAAAGGTGGCTTCCAGAGATACACCCGTCGCCCAAAAGACACCCAACGCTACTCCGGGAGACCGGAGAGCGATCGGGACATCCCTAGGCAATCCAGAGTCCACGGCAAACTACGCCACCGCCAAGAACACTCAACGGAATGGGATCGACCCCGGTGTCCTTTCCCCTACCTAGGAACTAGCGCGCCTGTGGGAGAAATCACGAAGGCTAAAAAGAGGAAGGGCAAAAGGGAGGGGTGAGGAGGAGGAGGAGGAATGGAAAAAGGGGAGGATGGGGAGGATGGGATAGGGGAGGGGAGAATGGGGGGTAATTAGGTTCGGTCTGAGGAAGAAGACCGACAGGGCTAATTCCTCAGACCAAGAGCCTCTTCACCACGCCAAGGAGCCCCCCTTGAAGAGGGCCCTCCCTTATGACACCACTGGAGTTGATGCTATAACTCGGTGGGATGCTGAGCCTATGCTCCATTATAGTGATCTTCATAAATTTTATAATGCACCTTTCTATATAGAAGTTGATATTGCTCAAACGTATCACCAAGTCATAATGGATCCCTCCTCTAACACATACACTGATTTTCCTATGCATCAAGAAATGATGTAGTATAGAGCTGTATGTTCTTTTGTCTGGTGACAACCTGTGCTACCTCATGAGACTGATGAGAAAGGTTTTGGGTAATTTGCCTAATGTTTCAGTTAATTCTGACAACTACATAATGACATCCACATGGGATAAGCATATCCAGACATTAACATTAGTCTAACTTATGTTATACTCTCATGGCCTCACTGCCAAGCTGAAGACATGCCTCTTTGGTTTTAATCAAATTAGATATCTATGTTTCATTCTCTCTAGTACTATCAAAACTTTGTTAGACTTTAAGTTCCCCAGAGCCAAGAAACTCATGCATAGATTTCTTAGCTCCTTGAATTTCTGTGCAAAATTCATTCCCAATATTACAGACCTTACAGGAATATTATCTGACTACCTTGTAAAATCTGGAGCTTCCTGACGAAGCTCAGGAAAATTTTAACTCAATAAAGAACATTTTTTTTTCCAAAGTTCCCATACTTAAGATTCCAGTTATCAGTAAACCATTTTCTTTGAGAACTGATGCCTCCAATACCAATGTAGGAGCAGTGTTATTAATGCATCATGAAGGTACTCCCTTCCCTGTATGCTTCCTGAGCTGGAAACTTCTTCCTGCAGAAAAGAGATGCTCTACCATTGAAAAGTAATGCTGGCCCTTGTGTGGGGTATCTCAAAACTTATGTTTTATCTACTAGCTAAAGAATTCATTTTGGAAACAGATCATAAACCTTTTATATACACTGAGACCTTGAAAGCAACCAACAGTCGCCTCTTGAGGTGGACATTGGCTCTCCAAGCTTTCAAGTTTCATATAGTGTATATCAATGGTTCATCCAATTATTTCTCTAACTGGTTAAGCTGTGACAGTCAGTAGAATATTGGTAAATTACATGATCTTTCTTTATAATTTTTTTCCTAGCTATTCCTCTTATATTCTGTAAGTCTTTGTATGGGTTAGATTGAGGGAAAAATTTATGGGATAGTAAGGGGAGTAGTGTGAATGAATGGTGGTGGTAGTTTGTTGGTCAGTATGCTTGTTGTTATGGGGGTACATTATTCCCACTACCCACCTTTTTCACTCGGTGGTAGGTGACGAGTGTTTCTCTCACCGGTTGTCAGTCACTAGACTTGTGGCTTCCATGATATCTCTAAGTATTCGTTCCACTCATATTTAAATTATTATTTGTTTGGGTTAAGTTAGTTTTAATAAGATCTTCATGCTTGTTTAGGTTTTTATGCTGCAAATTCTTCCTGTTCTGATTTGGGTTTATGTAGTGTAACATCATTTAATCCCAACCATTTCTTTTAAAGGCTGTACACCTATCATGTGAGTGATTTCTCTATTGGTGTGTAACTTTGCATTTCTTAATTTTAACATTTAATGTTGGCTTGGGTCATTCAACAGAGGCGAGATAAGAGAGGCAACATAGAACTTGAAAAGATCTGACAGTCAGACATCTCTACCTACACTGGTGCTCCTTCCACTCATAACCAACACCCAACCAGCTACACACAATTCTAGCAGGTGTCCCCCAGTTTTAACTCCAACAACATTACATGGTTCTCTACTGGTAACTCAACTGCTTCACAAGTGTTGTGGTGGTCAGAGGATCCCAGTACTTCTGTTCCTCAGAGTCTCTACTTATGTTGGTCTCACTGTCTACTCAAGTGTGTCAACAGTCAAAGCCACCTATGACCCCTGCCACCAAAGTCATCAACAATGGCTCAGCATTCCAAACCACGATTCAGAGCTATGTGCCCAGATCTTTGGCATGGCACCATTCTTAACTACATACAGTAGGGCCCCACTTATATGGCTGGTTAGGTTCCAGGCTACCGCCGTAAAGCGGAAACCGCCGTAAAGTGGAACACCCTTTTTTTCCACTTACAAATGCATACAAACACTAGATAACAAGTTTACACTAACATATATTAAGTTAGCAATAGAACCAGGCATCAAAAAACAATAAAAAAGTACAATGCACACATAGTGCACTCATTATTTACCTTAAAATATTTATAGTCTTAATCTAGGGTGAGACAAGTAGTATTTATTGTAAGAAATCAAGTGTGGTATGTATGGTAGTCAGCCAGGCTACCATACCAGGCCACCCCACCCACACATACTATTCTATGATATTTAAGCATCCCAGAGCGATAAAATGTATATACAGTTCACTCATTACTTACCTTAAAATATAGGGTGAGATGAGTAGTATTTATTGTAAAAAATCAAGTGTGGTATGTATGGTAGTCAGCCGGGCTACCATACCAGGCCAACCCACCTACACATAATATTCTATTACATTTAAGCATCCCAGAGCGATAAAATGTATATACAGTTCACTCATTACTTACCTTAAAATATTTGTAGTCTTAATGCAGGGTCAGGAGTAAGTAAATGAGATAAAACGAATAAATGAGAGAGAGAAAGAATGAGTACATGAGAGGGGACAGGCGCAGAGTTATGTAAACAAACCAGGCAAAGGTAAGTTTTGTAAACAAAGTGTACACGTCTGGTTTGTGTACAAGTTACATTGTGTACAGGTTGTCTCTACATTGATACGGTAGAATAAATAAAGAAGAACACTCCCATTCTCATGTAACATCATTTTGAGAAGAAATGATGCTCTGAGTGAAGGCAATGGAAATAAGTCACTCTGACTTTTTTTGGGTTATCCTAGGTTCTCTACACATATGTTGTTATGTATGATAATCTATGTAACTGTATTTGTGTATACCTGAATAAACTTACTTACATACATACGAAAGGAATAATTTTCTACAGTTACCCCCAGTAACACATTTTCTCTTATGTTAGATTAGAGAAAATGTTATTCTTGGCATCACTTGTACAAGTTATCTGGCTACCACATCTCATATTTATGTTTATTTATTCTATTGTAGGGTGTATTTATCATCTTTTTATGTTATGTATCGTGTTTATTATATAATTTTGAAAAAAATATCATAGATGGATTAATGAAAATGTGTATATTAACGTAATATACAACATTTAATGAGACTCGGTGATTATTATTATTATTATTTCTAATATGGCGTCACTTGTGCAAGTCGTCTGCTACCACATCTCATATTTATGTTTATTTATTCTATTGTGGGGTGTATTTATCATCTTTTTATGTTATGCATCGCGTTTATTATATAATTTTGAAAAAATATCATAGATGGATTAATGAAAATGTGTATTTAACGTAATATACGACATTTAAATGAGACTCGATGATTATTATTATCATTACTAATATGACGTCTGGAGACATAAGACACTCTTACTGATTTTAATGTGTACCTGCATGCCAGCACAGTGTGTAAGTTTATTTAAGTACAGGTATACATAAGTATAATTATCAGAGTATATATAAAATATGAAATAACTTTTAAAAACATTTGAAATTTTGGAGTTTCCAGACAAAATGGAGAGACTTAGTGCTTACTGAGCTCACGAAGAATGTAAACAAACAGGATAGGGCGCCGTGACTGTATTAGAAAGTCAGGTGGGGGGAGCCGTATAGCGAGTTTTGGTCATAATTTGAAATGACCATATTAGCGGAACGCCGTAAAGTGAAACGCCACAAAGCGGGGCCCTGCTGTATTGTGTACATATTAGCTTTGAGTCACTGATTTTTTATATATTTCATTTTTCATTTCTTTGCTTCAAGTTGAATTGATTTCATGTGTAAGTGTTTAATATTCACTATTTTTTATAATAAAATTGTTTATTTTATGTTATCATTGAACCTCCACAAGGAAGGCAGGGTAGGGGTCAGCCTAGGAAAAGTTGGAGGGAAGGAGTAAAGGAGATTTTGTGTGCAAGGGGCTTAGACTTCCAGCAAGCATGCATGAGTGTGGTAGACAGGAGTGAATGGAGATAAATGGTTCTATCTTAGGACGTGATGTGCTGGTGGAGTGTAAGCAAGGTAATATTTATGAATGGACTCACGAAATTGTAATGACATGATTGCAAACAGACCATACCATGGATGGGGTTAGAACCCGTAATCAGAGAGCCATAAAACTCCAGACCAACATGCTAGCCACTGGGCTAGCTGGCTACAATAAGATTCAATCGTCTAGCTATGTTTATACGACATACGAAGGTTAGCACAGAAACCAATGTGACCACAAATGTAACTTTTTACAGACAAATCTCCCACCAGCATGGCTGCAATGAACTCTAGCTCAAGTCCCTGCAAACCTGTCATCATGACTCATGAAATCGTAATGGCAAGATTGCGAACAAACCATACCACGGGCAGGGAGAGAACCCGCAATCAGAGAGTCATAAAACTCCAGACCGATGCACGAGCCACTGGGCCAACTGGCTATAATAAGATTCATCTAACTAGGTATATTTAAACACCATAGGAAGATTAGCATAGGCACCACTGTGAGTCATGATGATGGCTTTGAGCTAGAGTTAGTCACAGCCACGTTGGTGGGAGATTCGTCTGCAAAAACTTTCATTTGTCGTCACAGTGGTGCCTATGCTAACCTTCCTATGATGTATAAAATGCCTAGTTGGACGAATCTTATTGTAGCCAGCTGGCCCAGTGGCTAGTGCATTGGTCTGGCATTTTATGACTCTCTGATCATAGGTTCTATCCCTGCCTGTGGTATGGTTTATGAATGGATTCAGGGAAACCAGAAGGCCAGACTTGAATCCTGGAGATGGGAAGCACAGTACATGCACTCTGAAGGAAGGGTGTTAATGTTGCAGTTTTACAACTCTAGTGTTGGCACACCTCTGGCAAGACAGTGATGGAGTGAATGATGATGAAGGTTTTTCTTTTACAGGCCACCATACCATGGTGGGAAACAGCCATTGAGTTAATAATAAAAAAAATTTATATTCTCATGTGTATATAACTAAAATAATCCTGATACATTGAATACTAACATGTTTTATCTCCTGTATGTACTCACATATGTTTCACAAGACTGCCTTTTTGATTAAAACATTTCAGACACTCTTAACATTGAAATGTTTTATCTCCTGTGTGTACTCGCATATGTGTCACAAGACTGCCTTTTCGAGTAAAACATTTCAGACACTCTGAACACTGAAATGGTTTATCTCCTGTGTGTACTCGCATGTGTGTCACAAGACTGCCTTTTTGAGTAAAACATTTCAGACACTCTGAACACTGAAATGTTTTATCTCCTGTGTGTATTTGCATATGTGTCACAAGATTGTCTTTTTGAGTAAAACATTTCAGACACTCAGAACACTGAAATGGTTTATCTCCTGTGTGTACTTGCATATGTGTCACAAGACTGCCTTTTTGAGTAAAACATTTCAGACACTCTGAACACTGAAATGGTTTTATTCCTGTGTGTATTTGCATATGTGTCACAAGATGGTCTTTTTGAGTAAAACATTTCAGACACTCAGAACACTGAAATGGCTTATCTCTTGTGTGTACTCGCATATGTTTCACAAGATTGCCTTTTTCAGTAAAACATTTATGACACTCTGAACACTGAAATGGTTTATCTCCTGTATGTACTCGCATATGTGTCACAAGACTTCCTTTCTGAGAAAAATACTTCAGACACTCTGAACACTGAAATGTTTTATTTCCAGTATGTACTCGCATATGTGTCACAAGACTGCCTTTTTGAGAAAAACATTTCAGGCACTCTGAACACTGAAATGTTTTTTTTCCTGTGTGTATTTGCATATGTGTCACAAGACTGCTTTTTTGAGTAAAACATTTCAGACACTCTGAACACTGAAATGGTTTATCTCTTGTGTGCACTCGCATATGCTTCACAAGACTGCCTTTTTCAATAAAACATTTGAGACACTTTGAACACTGAAATGGTTTATCTCCCGTATGTACTCGCATATGTGTCACAAGACTGCCTTTTTGAGTAAAACATTTCAGACACTCTGAACAATGAAATGGTTTATCTCCTGTGTGTACTCGCATATGTTTCATAAGATTGCCTTTTTCAGTAAAACATTTCAGACACTCGGAACAGTGAAATGGTTTATCTCCTGTATGTACTCGCATATGTTTCACAAGACTGCCTTTTTCAGTAAAACATTTCAGACACTCTGGACACTGATATGGTTTATTTCCTTTATGTTTTTCCATATTTTTCAAGAGAAGAAATTTCATTTTATAATATTTTAGTTATACAACAGTGGTATCATTAATCTTTCTTACATACTCTAATGCATATTTCAAGATTTACTCTTTTAAACTATTTTAGCCACTGAAGAAACAGTTTTCCTCATAAATATATTATCAGGTTACAAAACTATTTCCACTTATGAGCTCTAATTAAGATTTTTTTTTGAACTTAAAGTATTGCAATGATTTTTTTGTTTGTAAAAAGATTGACGTATATATTAGAACTTTCAGATATACTGAAAAACATTATTATTATTATTTCTTAATTATGTTTAAACACATATTTTCTGAAAATTCTTAACTTCAGCATTACTAACTTGTATTTTTCTTTGAACTACAATGCAATTTTTAGATAGAATTCTATTTATGAAAAATGTTTTTTTATTAATATTACCAGACCATTTAAAAACTGATCAGAATCACAAGTGTTGTTATTCTTGCAATACTGAAGGTATAGTGTCCATTTAGGTACAACCTGGAAGTGTTCCAGAAAATACTTCTGCAGTATCAGTTGTTGTACAAAACAGATGTTTGTTGATGTACTGGAGATATAATGTCTAGGAAGATACAACCTGGAAGTGTTCCAGAAAATACTTCTGCAGTATCAGTTGTTGTACAAAACAGATGTTTGTTGATGTACTGGAGATATAATGTCTAGGAAGATACAACCTGGAAGTGTTCCAGAAAATACTTCTGCAGTATCAGTTGTTGTACAAAACAGATGTTTGTTGATGTACTGGAGATATAATGTCTAGGAAGATACAACCTGGAAGTGTTCCAGAAAATACTTCTGCAGTATCAGTTGTTGTACAAAACAGATGTTTGTTGACGTACTGGTGATATAATGTCTAGGAAGATTCAACCTGGCAGTAATCTTCCACAAAATACTTCTGTAACAGAAACATGAGTCAGTGTAATACAATATTCTACCATTACCAACACAACATATTGATCTAGAAAGCAAAAAAATTGTTTGTATTATTATGTTTCACTAAATACAATTGTCATTAAAATTTTAAAGGAGTAAAAGAATTAAAGAAGTTTTCAGTCATGATATATAGTGGAACCTCAGTACTCAAACTTATGTCATTCCAGAAGGTTGTTCCAGTGCTGATCTGTTCCAGTATCAAACAAATTCTTCCTAACCAATTTTCTTTTTGGTTAACCTTTATCATAAATCTTCATAGGCCCCATGGTGACTTATTCGTACAAATATAAATTATATATTATATTATAATCAAATTAAGCCCTAAACCAACAAGGGTCATGCAGCACTGTGGGGCAGAGAATAGTGCTGAAAAAAAATAAAAAAGTGAGTGTAAGTCAAAGGCAGGTTCATTTGCAAGAAGGGAGGATAAGGTAAGAGTGGTAGGGCGACGGCATCGGTGGATGTAAATACTGCGAGCTCACTGGTAAACCAGACAATCATCAAGAAAGTTAAGAACTGAAATAAGGACCTAAGAAACCTCATTGAGAGGAATAGGATGTCGTTCCATGAGATACCCACTGGTAAGGCTGGCATGGCCGATGCAGAGACAGGAGAGTGCAGTCTCCTGAGTACGACAACAGTGGTAGGATGGCCATGAACCCAAAAGCAGTAACACTCAATCTTGTGGTTAAAAATAGTGATCCTGATATCAGCCTTTTATTAAACAACTTATATGCATTGAACAGCAAATGTAATTATTGTACAGCAGATCAAGCATAGACATTACTAGTTAATTACGATGTCAGATGTTAGACCAAACATTATGATGACCTCAGAGCATTACTCAATTCTCTGCATACCAGTATGTCAATCATCACACTCACCAAAACCTGGCTAAAGCTGGGTAATACAGATGTTTATGACACTCCTGGTTACACAACCATACACAACTGTAGGACAGATCAGCAAAGAGGTGGAACAGCTATATACTACTCTGATCAACTTGAATGTATCACAAATTTTAGAAAACATGATGACTGATGCACATATCAACACAGACCACTTGCTGCTCACAGGAGATTTCAACATAAATCTACTACACAACCAGGACCCAAAATTAACCGAATTCACAAACACTATGAGCAGCTGCTTGTTGCTACCAACAATAACAAAACCTACAAGAATCTCCAAGACAGGTATCTCCTTATTTGACCACATCTGGACTAACACAATATACCCTTTAAAATCAGGAATGATCACAGACAACACCACAGACCACTACCTTACTTTTCTCATAACCAATCTAGGTAAATTGAACCAAGACACTACTAAAGTTACCTTCAGACTACATAACAAAACAGGTGTTAATAACTTTATAACAGTTGTCTCTTCACTTTTTAAGGCCTCTGGTATTTCACCTAGATCTAAGCTCTTTCTCCAAAGAATACTGAGAGCTCATGCAAGTGGTACTTTGCACTTCCTTATAAATAATGCATTCCATGAATCTGGTCCTGGTGCTAAGTGAGTGGGCATGTTGTTCATTTCTTTTTTGAAATTTATGGGGTTTGTACTAATGTCAGTTAGTTGGTCTGGGCAACCCTCTGCTGGAGTGAAAAATATTTCTGCATTTTTTGCCTTGCTGTCATTTAGTGAGTTGCTGAACACTGACTCATACTGTTCTTATGGGATTTTGCTCATTTAAGAACACAAGAACATAAGGAAGGAGGAACATTTCAGCAGGCCTGTTGGCCCATAAGGCAGGTCCTTCATAGATCCATCCCACTAATAGAATATTTGCCTTCATAAGAACATAAGAAATAATGAACACTGCAACAGGCCTACTGGTCTATGTGAGGCAGCTCCAATTCTCCCCACTGGCTTAAGCCAATGCCTTGACCTAGTCAGGTCAGACACGTTACTTAAGGGAGGAGCACTGCGTCTGACCTAGTAGCTAGTCAGGTCCAACTCACACCTGCCCACACCCACTCATGTATTTATCCAACCTATTTTTAAAACTACACAATGTCTTAGTGTCTATGACAGTACTTGGGAGTTTGTTCCACTAATCCACAACTCTATTACCAAACCAGTGCTTTCCTATATCCTTCATGAATCGAAATTTTTCTAATTTAAACACATTGCTGCGAGTCCTGTCTATGTTAGATATTTTTAGCATGCTATTTACATCCCCTTTATTAATTCCTGTTTTTCATTTATACGCCTCAATCATATCCCCCATAATTCTATGCCTTTCTAGAGAGTGCAGATTCAGGGCCCTCTGTCAATCCTCTTAGGAAAGATTTTTGGTACATAGTATCAATTTAGTCATCCTTCTTTGTACGTTTTCCAGCTTATTTATATCCATTCTGTAATATGGTGACCAAAACTGCACAACATAATCTAAATGAGGCCTAACCAAAGATATATAGACTTAAAGAACAACCTTAGGACTTCTATTATTTATACTTCTTGCTATGAAGCCAAGGACTCTGTTAGCTTTATTGTGAACACTAATGCACTGCTGTCTTGGTTTTAGATTACTGCTAACCAGAACTCCTAAATCCTTTTTGCAATCAGTAATGTTAAGATTTACATTATTTAGTTTATATGTGGCATGGTTATTTTCCTGTCCAACATTTAGTACTTTACATATGTCCATATTAAATTGCATCAGCCACTTCTCCGACCACTGCATGAGTTTATTCAAATAATCCTTGAGTGCCCTAATGTCCTCATAAGAATGAACTGGGAGGCCTATTTTGGTGTCATCAGCAAATTTACTTCTGTCGCTATTATTCTCTCATCTACGTCATTTATGTAGGTTGCGAACAACAAGGGGCCCAACACTGACCCCTGTGGAACACCATTTGTGACGTGCCCCATTCTGATTTCTCCCCATTTACGCAAACTCTCTGCTGCCTATTCGTCAACCATGCCTCTACCCAGGAAAAAATTTCTCCTATTCAGTGTGCATTAAGTTTCCTCAATAACCTCTGATGTGGAACTCTACCGAAAGCCTTACTGAAGTCCATATACACAATATCATATTCAATACCATGATCTACCTCCTCAAATACCTTAGTGAAGAAAGTCAGTAAGCTTGTAAGACAGGAACTCCCCTTTGTAAAACTGTGCTGAGATTCATTAATCAATTTATGCTTTTCGAGATGTCTACGAATTGCTTTGGCAATTATTGATTTCATAAATTTTCCCACTATAGAGGCAAGGCTTATTGATCTATAGTTCGAAGCTAGGGACCTGTCACCGGCCTTGTAAATAGGTATTACCTTTGCCACTTTCCACTTATCAGGCACTATGACAGTTTGCAGTGATATGTTGAAAAGATTAGCCAAAGGCATGCTAAGTTCCTCTTTACATTCCTTTAACACTCTTGCAAACAGTTCATCAGGTCCCGGAGATTTGTTAGGTTTTGATTTCTCCATTTGTCTGAGAACCATTTCACAAATTACCGCAATCATGCATAGTGTATCGTCCTGTTCTACATAATTTATTATTTCTCAGTTTTCCCGAGTGAAAACTGAGAAGAAGTATGTACAGAGAATTCCACACATATCCTTATCACTATCAGTGATCTGACCTGAGTTACTCTTAAGTGAGCCAATCTTGTCCCTAATCTTACTTCTGTATACCTGAAATAACCCTCTTGGGTTAGTCTTCGAATCCCTTGCGACTTTAGCCTCATAATCCCTTTTTCTTCTCTTATTCCTTTTTTCATTTCTCTCTTTGAATATACAGATTTTTAACTGCCCATTCCCTCTTTTGATATGCCTATATATGCCTCTCTTTTGACCAATGAGATGTTTTAATCTATTGTTCATCCATTTGGGATCATTTTTGTTAGATCTAATTTCTAAGTTGTCTGGCCAGCTAGAACTATGCTCTGAAAAATGTCATATTGGAAAACAACACCACCTACCTGACCTATAGTCAGGACATCGCAATTTAGCCCACCCAGGTAATTTTTCAGTCCCATGAAATCGGCCAAGCAAAAGTCTGGGAAAGAGATTTGATTGCAGTTATCTGGGTAATTCCATTATATATTGAGACTAAGTGATTTGTGATCGCTTTCCCCTACCTCGTCATTAACCTCAAGATTATTAAGTAGTGATACTTTGTTGGCAAGAACCAAGTCAAGTAGATTGTTTCTTCTAATTGGTTCTGTCACAAACTGTTTTAAAAAGCAATCCTGAATGATATCAAGAAAGTCACTTGACTCAAGATTTCCTGTCACATTGATCCAATCAATTTGTCTAAAGTTGCCTCGTTGTGCTCCCGGTTTTTCTCGTGTTTTCACGGTCGCTCTTACGTGCTAGAACTTTAATTTGTGTCATCAATCCTATACGATACATCCCTCTAGCGCCTGGAACCAATCTTGGGCGGAAAACATTATATACTGAGTCAAAAAAGGAGAATTAGTGTGCACTACCTAGCAGAGTTTACTGCCAGAGGGGAATCAGGCCTGTGTCCCGTGTGAAAAAAATAATAATAATTGAACTTTTCATGTCAGAGGAAAGAAAGTCTCCCTGATAACATTGAGTATACATAGTGTATAGTGTATACTACAGTGGCTCCCTAGTATATTGATGATAAAGGCTAAAGTGTCATTTGAAAACAGGTGAATTTGTAAATGAAGTGATAAGCCTATAGAGGCAGGTGCCAGAAGTCGCCAGAAACTTACCACAGGTCAGCTGTTTTTAATAATCTTCCTGGCCTGCTAGTGTACTCGCATATAATCTAGTGATACCAGTGAATAGCAGAATACAGTGTTGTAGTAGCAACTAACCAGTATTATAATGGTACTTAGTGGAGTGGAGTGACTTTCATTAGTTTCTTTTCTTGAAATACGAGACGTTACTGTGAATTTCATATAACCTGTAGTTACCAGCGGTCGCAATATACACAACGAGAAGCAATTATTACTACAGAAAAAGCGTCCTTCCTCCAAAATTTGCACCAGTCAACTATAGTGATAATATAGCATTTATTGTGGTGGAGACGGAAAAAAAAAAAAAAAAAAAAAAAAAAAATAGAAAAGCCAGATACAGCGATTGATAAACAAGGAGGTGACCGTTCGTCATTGTAGGAGCTGCCAGTAATCACCGGCTCTTCAACACGCAAGTTATACTTTTGTATCAGTCAAATCACATATTACTCGGGTAGATAATTTCCAGTAGATCCTTCATGTGTTAGCTCAAATCACCGACCAGTATGTTTTAAATAAGTGACCCACTGATCAGAGCAGATCGACTGGTCCGGACCCTTGACTGGTCCGAACCCTTGACTGGTCCGAACCCGGGACTGGTCCGAACCCTTGACTGGTCCGAACCCTGGACTGGTTTCAAACGGTTTCGTTGTGCACCACCTAGCAGGTTATTAATAGAATATTCAAGAGGTTGCTAGTAGAATTGCAGTAAATCAACCATTCAAATCATTATGAAGCTGTGTGTAGTCTGTGGTCAGTCAAACAAACGGGCTTCCACATGCATAAATTGTCATTTCTGTGGAAATTGGTGTCACGCCCCTTGTGCAGATATCCAAGAACTAGCTACAAGCAGTATTAAAACAGGGAAGTGTTTTTGGGTATGCCCAAATGAGATAAATCTGTGGACTAAAATCACAAGGGTATTAAAAGAGGTCAACATCAAAGCTGCTTTCATAGAAAACCTGGAAGCTTTCTACAACAGATGGGAACATAAAAAGTCCGGGCTGAATGGTACTGCCCTTGATACTGGCCATGTAGTCAGAAACTGTAAGGCTGGAGATGATGTCCTGGTAGTCAGTAAATGGGGGGCTGATAGTGCTGTCCTGGGAGACAGTAATGGGGAAGCTGGAGGTGCTGTCCTGGGAGACAGTAATGGTGAAGCTGGAGGTGCTGTCCTGGGAGACAGTAATGGTGAAGCTGGAGATGCTGTCCTGGGAGACAGTAATGGGGAAGCTGGAGATGCTGTCCTGGGAGACAGTAATGGTGAAGCTGGAGATTTTGTCCAGGTAGTCGGGAATTATACGCAGGAAGGAATACATATAAATGACCCCATAGGGGACAGGAGCCATAGTAGGGAAACAAGTGTAGTCAAAGATAAGATAAAACCAATATTGCAAACTAGAAATACCGCAGGAAATAGCAAACAAGAGGACTCCACTAGCAATAGTGAGGATATATTACCAAAAACAAATGGTGGGAGCTCCATTGTTGGTGCTAGGGAGGATAGAAGTAAGACAGGGAAACATGCACCAACAGGGAATACAGTCACAGAAACCCAAGGCAAACGGAAACCAAGCCTGTGCACATACTATGCACTCGGTATCTGCTGGCATGGGAAATCTGGAAAAACAGATGGGACGTGCAACTATGACCACCCTAGGAAATGCCATGCCCATATGACAACAGGAAAATGCAAACTCCCTTCCTGTAAGCTTTTTCACCCTGAACTGTGTACCTCTTCAGTACAGGAAAGACTGTGCTATAACTTAAATTGCCAGGCATACCATCTAAAGGGGACAAAAAGATACAAAACATCCAGGCCATGGGAAAACCTGGGTAGCCACAGCCACTCAAGAGGGAGAGGTTTTTTAGTGCCAGGAAGGAAAAAAAACTGGCAGGAAATGGCAGAAATCGTACACCAAATCCAGTCATTCCTGGAGTGGAACCACAGTCGATGGCCTCCACTCCAAACCAACAGATACAGATACTAATGCCGGAAAAAAAATCCCCCCCCAGTACCAACAATACCACCAGTCCGATAACATTCTTCTTTGCAAATATACAGGGTCTAAAGCCAGCAACAAACAACAAAATACCTTTCATCCGTGGACTGCTTGCAGAGGCAAAGGCAATGTTCGCGGCTTTCACTGAGACCCACATAAAGGATCACTTGGACAACGAAATATGGATCCCAGGTTACAACCTATACAGATGTGACAGAGTGAACAGGCAAAAGGGGGGGGGGGTTGGCCTGTACATTGCAGAGTCACTTGTTTGCACAGAACTGCTAAATGCCTCAAATGATGTAGTGGAAGTTTTAGCAGTAAAGGTCGAGAACCAAAACCTAGTCATTGTGATAGTCTACAAGCCTCCGGATGCAACATCCCAGCAATTCCAGGAACAGCTGTTAAAAATTGACCACTGTCTGGAAAACCTTCCAGCTCCTGCACCCAACATCTTGCTCCTGGGGGATTTCAACTTAAGGCACCTAAAATGGAGGAATATAGCAAATAATATTGTTGCAGTAATAACACCAGGAGGCAGCTCTGATGAAAACTCACACTCACGCGAGCTTTTAAATCTCTGCACAAAATTCAATTTAAACCAGCAAATAATAGAGCCTACTAGACTGGAGAATACACTAGACCTCATCTTCACTAACAATGATGATCTGATAAGAAATATCACCATATCAAAAACAATATACTCAGATCACAACATAATTGAGGTTCAGTCATGTATGCGCGGAGCCCCAGACCGACATAATGAGATTAGTCACGAGGGAGCATTCACCAAATTCAACTTCAATAACAAAAACATAAAGTGGGACCAAGTAAACCAAGTCCTAACCGATATAAGCTGGGAAGATATACTAAGCAACACAGACCCCAACTTATGCCTAGAACAGATTAACTCGGTGGCACTCGATGTATGCACAAGGCTTATTCCTCTAAGAAAAAGGAGGAGTAGATGTAAAACAGAAAGAGACAGGCGCTCCCTTTACAGGCGACGGAAAAGAATAACAGAGCGGCTAAAAGAGGTCAATATATCTGAAATGCGTAGAGAGACACTGGTCAGAGAAATAGCAAGCATCGAACTTAAGCTAAAAGAATCCTTTAGGAGTCAGGAATCGCGGGAAGAACTAAAAGCCATAAATGAAATCGAAAGAAACCCAAAGTATTTCTTCTCCTATGCCAAATCAAAATCGAGAACAACGTCCAGTATTGGGCCCCTACTTAAACAAGATGGGTCCTACACAGATGACAGCAAGGAAATGAGTGAGCTACTCAAGTCCCAATATGACTCAGTTTTTAGCAAGCCGCTAACCAGACTGAGAGTCGAAGATCAAAATGAATTTTTTATGAGAGAGCCACAAAATTTGATTAACACAAGCCTATCCGATGTTATCCTGACGCCAAATGACTTCGAACAGGCGATAAATGACATGCCCATGCACTCTGCCCCAGGGCCAGACTCATGGAACTCTGTGTTCATCAAGAACTGCAAGAAGCCCCTATCACGAGCCTTTTCCATCCTATGGAGAGGGAGCATGGACACGGGGGTCGTCCCACAGTTACTAAAAACAACAGACATAGCCCCACTCCACAAAGGGGGCAGTAAAGCAACAGCAAAGAACTACAGACCAATAGCACTAACATCCCATATCATAAAAATCTTTGAAAGGGTCCTAAGAAGCAAGATCACCACGCATCTAGAAACCCATCAGTTACACAACCCAGGGCAACATGGGTTTAGAACAGGTCGCTCCTGTCTGTCTCAACTATTGGACCACTACGACAAGGTCCTAAATGCACTAGAAGACAAAAAGAATGCAGATGTAATATATACAGACTTTGCAAAAGCCTTCGACAAGTGTGACCATGGCGTAATAGCGCACAAAATGCGTGCTAAAGGAATAACAGGAAAAGTCGGTCGATGGATCTATAATTTCCTCACTAACAGAACACAGAGAGTAGTCGTCAACAGAGTAAAGTCCGAGGCAGCTACGGTGAAAAGCTCTGTTCCACAAGGCACAGTACTCGCTCCCATCTTGTTCCTCATCCTTATATCCGACATAGACAAGGATGTCAGCCACAGCACCGTGTCTTCCTTTGCAGATGACACCCGAATCTGCATGACAGTGTCTTCCATTGCAGACACTGCAAAGCTCCAGGCAGACATCAACCAAATCTTTCAGTGGGCTGCAGAAAACAATATGAAGTTCAACGATGAGAAATTTCAATTACTCAGATATGGTAAACATGAGGAAATTAAATCTTCATCAGAGTACAAAACAAATTCTGGCCACAAAATAGAGCGAAACACCAACGTCAAAGACCTGGGAGTGATCATGTCGGAGGATCTCACCTTCAAGGACCATAACATTGTATCAATCGCATCTGCTAGAAAAATGACAGGATGGATAATGAGAACCTTCAAAACTAGGGAGGCCAAGCCCATGATGACACTCTTCAGGTCACTTGTTCTATCTAGGCTGGAATATTGCTGCACACTAACAGCACCTTTCAAGGCAGGTGAAATTGCCGACCTAGAAAATGTACAGAGAACTTTCACGGCGCGCATAACGGAGATAAAACACCTCAATTACTGGGAGCGCTTGAGGTTCCTAAACCTGTATTCCCTGGAACGCAGGAGGGAGAGATACATGATTATATACACCTGGAAAATCCTAGAGGGACTAGTACCGAACTTGCACACGAAAATCACTCATTACGAAAGCAAAAGACTTGGCAGACGATGCACCATCCCCCCAATGAAAAGCAGGGGTGTCACTAGCACGTTAAGAGACCATACAATAAGTGTCAGGGGCCCGAGACTGTTCAACTGCCTCCCAGCACACATAAGGGGGATTACC
This sequence comes from Cherax quadricarinatus, assembly GCF_038502225.1. Taxonomy (NCBI): domain Eukaryota; kingdom Metazoa; phylum Arthropoda; class Malacostraca; order Decapoda; family Parastacidae; genus Cherax; species Cherax quadricarinatus. The sequence goes on from NC_091391.1 coordinate 10,698,780, forward strand.
AACAGACCCCTGGCAGTCTTCAAGCTGGCACTGGACAAGCACCTAAAGTCAGTTCCGGATCAGCCGGGCTGTGGCTCGTATGTTGGTTTGCGTGCAGCCAGCAGCAACAGCCTGGTTGATCAGGCTCTGATCCACCAGGAGGCCTGGTCTCAGACCGGGCCGCGGGGGCGTTGACCCCCGGAACTCTCTCCAGGTAAACTCCAGGTAATAAAGTGACAAATATGCGATGGAAGAACATAAAGTAGATTATTTATTGCAAAGAGAAAAAGGGTAGTACTAACGACACAACCTTCTGGGACTCCCTCGGCCTGAACGAAGTCTGAGGAAAGCAAGCTGCCTACTCAGGTATATTACAGCAGAGGCCCAATTAGTGTGCCTGGCCTAATATGTTAATCTTCAAATGGTGTCATATGCCTTCTTGAGATCTAAAACGACTGTTAGGACAGAGTGTTTATTAACAAAGGAATTTTGCATATACATATCTAAGTGGAGCAAGGGATATAAAGTAGAATGGAACTTGCAAAAGTGATACTGAAGAGAAGAAGGATTATTGTGAGTCTTCAAGTACCATATCAGACGTCTATTCACCAATCATTCCAACACCTTGCAGACTACACTGGTCAGAGCAATGAGATGACAGTGAGAGGAATCAAGCCCCGAAGTGCCTGGTTTGTGAAGCATAGGTACAAAGGCAGATTTCCATTGTTGATGGAGAACCCCTCACATCCATACAAGATTTAAAAGACACAAAAAAGGATAAGAGCTGTTGAATGCAGTTGCTGTAACATACAGACATGAATATCATCTGGCCCTGCTGCTGATGACTGGCAATTGAAAAACGTGGACTCTATCTCTAAGAGAGCAAGAGGTGCATTATATGACTGCATCCCATTTGAAGAGAAATCCAAAGGGCAATTTCTCCCTGACAGACTAAGAAGCGTGAAACGAGGGACAGATTTGAAGTCCTTGGGAGACACTGACAAAATAGTTCCCGATTTCCATTGTAACTTCAAGAGGTTCCACAACATTAACACCAGCAACCCGCAAAATACGAGCTGTGTCCTGAGCATACTTGCCACACAACTTCCATATCTTCTTCCAAACCGCACACATAAGGGAAGTCAAGGTAACAGTAGAAATGTAGTCTTGCCAACAAGTGTGTTTAGCATCATGTATGACATGGTGAGTAACTGCCCTTGCTCGCTTTAAATCCAAAAGTTGATCTGCAGTCCGATTATATTGATAACGGCCCTATGCAGCATGTTTGAAACACACTGCACGAGAACATGCAGGACACCACCAAGGTATGCATGTCTGAGAATGTCTGCCTGAGATTTGAGGAATAGAAGATGATGCTGCAGTCAAAACTCAAGGTCAAAAACTGGTGCACCAGCTCATCAAGAGAGGACGAAGAAGGGACTTCACAAAAAGTGGAAAGATGAGAGTATAAGTCCCAATTCACCCATTCAAACTGCCAATGGGCCCTATGAGATGGTTGGGAATATGTAGCAGAAGTAAGAATAATAGGAAAGTGATTGCTGTCATGAAAATCTGGGAAAATGAACCAAGAAAGATCGATGCAAGAGAGAGACTATGTGCGAGAGTCAATATGGGTGGGAGCAAACAAATTTAAAACATGAAGACGATGAGATGTGAGAAGAGTCTCCAACTGATCACCACGAGTCACAGTGGGGCCCTCCTCAGAGATGATGATGAGCATTAAAATTACCTAACAACAAGATGGGCAGTGGCAGAGAAGTGATCAAGCATGCAACTTCCGAGATACAGAATGCACTGGTAGGGAAGAGACAGAGAGAGCAAACTGAAGGAGCTGTTAAGGCTTTAAACTAGGAATAGATAGAGGTATGGGTTTTGGCGAGAATACAGTGTAGTAATACTACGAGTTCTAGGGGGAACTAGTAATAGGCAGAATGAGGTGGATATTGTAAAGCCAATGGCACTAGGCGACAAGAACAGTAATAGGTTTAGTGAAAAAGCAGACATGAGCAGGAAGGGTAAAGAGAAAGGAGGGTCTTTAAAATTATATTATGCAAATAGCTGTAGTGCTAGGAATAAGATGGATGAGTTGAGATAAGTTGCTAGTGCAGGTAACATTGATGTATTTGCAATCACTGAGACATGATTTAATTCCAAAAGTCGGGACATGCCTTCAGAATGACACATTCAGGGTTTTAATTTGTTCCAAGTAGATAGAAATATCAGTAAGGGAGGTGGGGTGGCACTGTATGTTCGAGATCACTTCAACTGTTGCATAAAAACGGGAATTAAGTCTGAAGTAACACATACAGAGTCTGTCTGGATAGAATTTTCAGAGGACCATAAAAAATGATTCTAGGAGCGATATACTGTCCCCCAAACTTAGATAGGGACCAAGGGAAATTACCGTGGGAGCAAATTGTTAAGGCCACAAGGCACGATAATGTAGTAATACTAGGGGACTTTAGTCACATTGATTGGAATTTCTTGGCTGGGAATTCAGAATCAAATGACTTCTTAGATGTAGTTCTGGATTGTTTTTTGAAACAGTTTGTGACAGAACCTACAAGAGGAAATAACATTCTTGATTTGGTTCTGACAAACAAGGAAACCCTTGTTAGTAATTTAGAAATTAATGAGAAACTCGGCACAAGTGATCATTAATCAATTACCTTTAGCATAGAATGGAGGTGTGATAGTAGGGACAACTCGGTAACAGTTCCAGATTTTCGCTTAGCAGATCACAATTGGCTTACGAAGATTACAATGGGTAATGAAGAGAGCTATCAATACGAGCTTTCTGAACACCATACATGCTGCTCAAAGAACGTATATCCTGTATAAAGAAATTAGATCAAATAGAAATAACCCAAAATGGATGAATAATAGGCTGAAATATCTACTAGGGCATAAGAAAGGAATTTTTAGGCGTATCAAAAGAGGTAAGGGTTATCTTATGAATCAGTATATTGACATTAAGAAGGACGTTAAAAAGGGGTTAAGAGAAGGTAAAAGGGATTATGAAATTAAAGTTGCTAGGGATTCGAAAACTAACCCAGAAAGTTTTTTCCAGGTCTATAGAACAAAAGTCAGAGATAAGATAGATCCCCTTAAAAATAACTATAGGCATCTTACTGACAAAGAGAATGAAATGAGCTCGATTATAAATAATTATTTTCTCTCGGTTTTTACACAGGAAGACACTAACAATATTCCAGTAATTAATTTTTATTGTGGGCTAGAAGAAGATAAATTATGTAACATCCCAGTCACTAGTGAAATGGTTGTGAAGCAGATAGACAGACTGAAGCAAAATAAGTTGCCGGGTCCTGATGAGGTTTTTTCAAGGGTTCTTAAGGAATACAAAATGGAACTTTGTGAACCATTAACTAATATTTTTAATTTATCTCTTCAAACAGGTGTAGTGTCTGATATGTGGAAGATGGCTAATGTAATTCCTATTTTTAAAACAGGGGACAAGTCGTTACCATCAAATTACCGCCCAATAAGCCTGACCTCAATTGTAGGCAAATTACTAGAGGGTTTGAGTGGGCTGATGCAGTGGTCGGAGAGGTGGCAGATGCAGTTTGGTATGGACAAATGCAAAGTTCTAAATGTTGGACAGGACAATAACCATGCCACATATAAACTAAATAATGTAGATCTTAATATTACGGATTGCGAAAAAGATTTAGGAGTTCTGGTTAGCAGTAATCTGAAACCAAGACAACAGTGCATAAGTGTTCGCAATAAAGCTAATAGAATCCTTGGCTTCATATCAAGAAGCATAAATAATAGGAGTCCTCAGGTTGTTCTTCAACTCTATACATCCTTGGTTAGGCCTCATTTAGATTATGCTGCACAGTTTTGGTCACCTTATTACAGAATGGATATAAATTCTCTGGAAAATGTACAAAGGAGGATGACAAAGTTGATCCCATGTATCAGAAACCTTCCCTATGAGGATAGACTAAGGGCCCTGAAACTGCACTCTCTAGAAAGACGTAGAATTAGGGGGGATATGATTGAGGTGTATAAATGGAAGACAGGAATAAATAAAGGGGATGTAAATAGTGTGCTGAAAATATCTAGCCTGGACGGGACTCGCAGCAGTGGTTTTGAGTTGGAGGAATTCGGATTCGGGGGGGATGTGGGAGGGTGCTGGTTTGGTAATGGAGTTGTGGATGAGTGGAACAAGCTCCCGAGTGCCGTTGTAGAGGCCGGAGCGTTGTGTGGCTTTGGGAGTAGGTTGGATAAATGCATGAGTGGATGTGGGTGGGTGTGAGTTGGACCTGGTAGCTTGTGCTGCCGGGTCGGTTGCCGTGTTCCTCCCTTGAGTCGGTGTGGCCTGGCCTGGCTGGGTTGGGTGCATTGGCTTGGGCCGGTGGGAGACTTGGACCTGCCTCGCGTGGGCCGGTGGGCCTTCTGCAGTGTTCCTTCGTTCTTATGTTCTTATGTTCTAAGCTCCTCTTTACATTCCTTTAGAACCCTTGCATACAGTTCATCAGGGCCTGGGGATTTGTTAGGTTTTAATTTAGCTATTTGCCTAAGGACCATGTCACTTGTGACATGGTCCTTAGGGTGGTTTCGGGTTTGGTTTGGATAGATATATGAGTGAGAGGGGTTGGATTTGAGTGGGACTTGCGGGTGAGTGGATGGAGTTGTCAGAACTTATTTCTTGGGTAGCATTGAAAATTAAGTTGGGCAAATGTTTTGTTAGTGGGATGGATTATAAAGGACCTGCCTAGTATGGGCCAACAGGCCTGCTGCAGTGATTCTCCTTTCTTATGTTCTTATGTTCTAATTATAGCTGAGATTATAAAAAGCCATCTCAATAAGCATAGCTTGATTAATGATACTCAGCATGGATACATGAGAGGCCATTCTTGTCTAACTAATTTATTAACTTTCTTCAGTAAAGCTTTTGAGGCTGTTGATCACGATAAAGAATTTGATATTATTTGCTTAGATTTTAGTAAGGCTTTTGATACAGTTCCGCACCAAAGACCGTTAAAGAAAGTGGCAGCTCATGGCATTGGGGGAAAAGTGCTCTCGTGGATCGAGTCATGGATCACAGACAGGAAGCAGAGAGTGTCCATAAATGGGGTTAAATCCGAGTGGGGATCTGTAACAAGTGGCATTCCACATGGATCAGTCTAGGGCCCGTTGTTGTTTATAATATATATCAATGATCTTAATGAGGGAATTACTATAAGAACATAAGAACATAAGAAAGGAGGAACACTGCAGCAGGCCTGTTGGCCCATACTAGGCAGGTCCTTTACAATTCATCCCACTAACAAACATTTGACCAACCCAATTTTCAATGCCACCCAAGAAACAAGCTCCGATGTGCAAGTCCCACTCAAATCCAACCCCTCCCACTCATGTACTTATCCAACCTAAATTTGAAACTACCCAAAGTCCTAGCCTCAATAACCCAACTAGGTAGACTGTTCCACTCATCAACTACCCTATTTCCAAACCAATACTTTCCTATGTCCTTTCTAAATCTAAACTTATCTAATTTAAATCCATTACTGCGGGTTCTCTCTTGGAGAGATATCCTCAAGACCTTGTTAATATCCCCTTTATTAATACCTATCTTCCACTTATACACTTCGATCAGGTCTCCCCTCATTCTTCGTCTAACAAGTGAATGTAACTTAAGAGTCTTCAATCTTTCTTCATAAGGAAGATTTCTAATGCTATGTATTAATTTAGTCATCCTACGCTGAATGTTTTCTAACGAATTTATGTCCATTCTGTAATATGGAGACCAGAATTGAGCTGCATAATCTAGGTGAGGCCTTACTAATGATGTATAAAGCTGCAGTATGACCTCTGGACTTCTGTTGCTTACACTTCTTGATATAAATCCCAGTAATCTATTTGCCTTATTACGTACGCTTAGGCATTGCTGTCTTGGTTTAAGGTTGCTGCTTACCATAACCCCCAAGTCCTTTTCGCAATCTGTATGGCTAAGTTCTACATTATTTAACTTATAAGTGCTAGGGTTATGGACACTCCCGAGCTTCAGAACCTTGCATTTATCTACATTGAACTGCATCTGCCACTTTTCTGACCAAGAGTAGAGTTTGTCTAAATCCTCCTGAAGTTCCCTAACATCTACGTTTGAATCAATTATCCTACCTATCTTCGTGTCATCGGCGAATTTGCTCATATCACTAGTAATTCCTTCATCAAGATCATTGATATATATTATAAACAACAACGGGCCCAAGACTGATCCCTGTGGAACGCCACTTGTTACTGATCCCCACTCGGATTTAACCCCATTTATGGACACTCTCTGCTTCCTGTCTGTGAGCCATGATTCGATCCACGAGAGCACCCTTCCCCCAATGCCATGAGCTGCTACTTTCTTCAACAGTCTTTGGTGCGGAACTCTATCAAATGCCTTACTAAAATCTAAGTAAATAATATCAAATTCTTTATCGTGGTCAACAGCCTCAAAAGCTTTACTGAAGAAAGTTAATAAATTAGTTAGACAAGACCGGCCTCTTGTGAATCCATGCTGAGTATCATTAATCAAGCTATGCTTATCGAGATGGCTTCTTATAATCTCAGCTATGATTGACTCTAGTAATTTGCCCTATCCATGGGCCTAATCTAGCTATCCCCAACAACAACAATGTTTTTACCTTCCTTGGCGTCGTCCGTCGTGATGCTCCGAGTAGTCGACTCACATTCGCCAGGTAGCATTACACCACTTGTAGAAGTCAATCTCGATGGTCAAGACGATTCTCGATGGTCTTCGATGGGTTTTCTAGGGATGTCTTACTCACGTCTGCCAATGCTTCTTTGGTGCTCGCTGTGGCATTCCCAGTAGAACACTCACATTCGTCAGGTAGCACCGAGAATGAGTTGGAAGTTTCCACGGTAGTCTTCTGGTTTCTCGTTGTTTCTGCCTCTCCAACCGTTTTCTTGATCTTCAGCTTGGTTCCATGTTGCCCGGCCACTGACCAAGCTCCCCTCTTAACCTGGGGACTCACAACAGAAGGATTACTACGAATCCTCTTGTTCTCCTCCGTTAATCGCCGTATCTCCATCTTAGCAACTCTGAGCTCTTCTCTCAGCTGCTGGTAAAGTTGCTCAAGAGAGGGCATCCTGGTACAGATTCACAGAGCACACAAACAGGTCTTCACAGAGCTAAGTACACGTCACCACTGAGCTAAGTACACGTCACCACTGAGCTAAGTACACGTCACCACTGAGCTAAGTACACGTCACCACTGAGCTAAGTACACGTCACCACTGTGCTAAGTACACGTCACCACTCAAAGCTAAGTACACGTCACCACTGAGGCAGGTCCTTTACAATTCATCCCACTAACAACATTAGAAAACATTCAGCGTAGGATGACTAAATTAATATATAGTATTAGAAATCTTCCTTATGAAGAAAGATTGAAGACCCTTAAATTACATTCACTTGTTAAACGAAGAATGAGGGGAGACCTGATCGTTTTGTATAAGTGGAAGATAGGTATTAATAAAGGTGATATAGATAAGGTCTTGAGGATATCTCTCCAAGAGAGAACCCGCAGTAATGGATTCAAATTAGACAAGTTTAGATTTAGAAAGGATATAGGAAAGTATTAGTTTGGAAATAAAGTAGTTGATGAGTGGAACAGTCTACCTAGTTGGGTTATTGAGGCTAAAAGATTGGGTAGTTTCAAATTTAGGTTGGATAAATGCACGAATTTGACGGGTTGGATTTGAGTGGGACTTGCATGTGAGTGGATAGGGTTAACAGAGCTTATTTCTTGGGTGGCACTGAAAATTGGTTGGGCAAATGTTTTGTTAGTGTGATGGATTGTAAAGGGTCTGCCTAGTATGGGCCAGCAGGCCATCTGCAGTGTTCCTCCTTTATAATGTTCTTATGTTAACTGTATACCACCTGTGCAAATAAATACGAGCTGGAGTATAATGCAGCTGAGAACAAAGATCTGTTGAAACAGTAAACCAATACCTACAAGAAGTGCACTCTCATTAAAAGTTTCATGAGGAAAGGGATCAGAACACAACAGCACATTGCCCATAACGGGATGGATAATCACTGAACGAACTTCAGGCTCTTGTAACTGGACATATGCTGGGGAAAACTGGGAGATCAACACCTGGTGCTCTCTCCAATTACCCCTGAAGATTCCTTTGTAAAGTAATTTTTCATGAAGATAGGTATGCCAACAATGAGAAGTGATAAAATCTACAGGCTAGTAGGGTCAGTGAAGTCAATATGTAGATGCAATGGAAAGTATGTAAGCAAAGAGGAATCAGAATGCTGTAGAGGAGAACAATGCTGGAATAGTTGTGAAAAATATGAATTGGCACAAGGAGGCACACTGGTGTCCATGGAGGGCTTCATGTCCACAATATAGTCGGAGATAGCGTCAAGTGTTTCTGGGAACAAGGAAGATGCCGATACCATGACTTCAGAGACAAGTGAGGTAGAACAAGTAGAGATCGGTGAGACTATGGAGGGAACAAAAGAGGTCTGAGAAGTGGAGGGGAATATGAACCTGGAGAGATGAGCCAGAAGGGACAGAAAAGTCCTTGGGTGCAACAAGAGAGGAAGGAGACTAGAAGGGGACTGGGGAAGAAGTCTGGGGGAAGAGGAGAAGAGGGGATCACGTGATAGGGGGTGAACCTCCACCTTCATGTGAGAGTTAGATACGGGGTGAGAATTAGGCAATGAGGCCAAGAAGATAAACTGCTGGGGATTTGTAAACACCAGAAGAATGCAAAGAGACTTGGGTTTAGGAGACAAGTTCAATTTCGCAGGTAATAGTTGCAAAGAAGGTACAGGCATGCGAGGCCTTGCACTGAGAAACTTGCAGGTAAGATGAAGAAGTAGAGGTAGGAAGAGGTAAGGTAGTGGGGGTTTCAGAGGGTAAAACTGCAAAAGAATTAGTGACGAAGGTGACCCTGGAAGACATGGTACTGGAGGAGCTGGTAGGTGTAGCTTGGAGGTCACCTAGCTACTCAAGAATAAGGAACATGAGGAATATTTCCCTGAAGGCAGAGCCGAGAAACAACAGTTGAACCTGTCTCCTAAACCCAAGTCTCTTTGCATTCCTCTGACATTTACAATTCCCCAGCAGTTCTCCTTTTCGGCCTCAGTGCTCTGGTGGCCTGGTGGCTAACACTCTCGCTTCGCCTCGGTTCGATTCCCAGCCAGGGTAGAAGCATTGGGCGTGTTTCTTTACACCTGTTGTCTATGTTCCCCATCAGTAAAATGGATACCTGGGTGTTAGTCGACTGGTGTGGGTCGCATATTGGGACACTGACCTAATTTGCCCGAAATGTTGAGCATAACAAGGGGCTTTCAATATAGTATGTCATTGACGTGCGGCTAGGCCTGTATACCATGTTATTATTATTATTATTATAATCAAGGGGGAATGTATACCATGTACATGTACTTGTAGTAAAATAAAAATATTATTATATTATTATTATTATTATTATTATTATTATTATTATTATAAGCAAGGTTTTTTGCTCCCCTTAAGACAACGGATTTCACGTTCATTTAGACAGACCTGACATTGGTGGAAAAAAAGAAGGATGAGTTTTGATAAAAATAAGAAAAATGGGGAAGACTGCAAGATGTATCGGCATGATCCGCAGCACCGCAGACCAGGTACTCTTCCACAGACCCTTAGTATTTAGCTGGGTGTCTGAATCATGAACAATTTTGACACTTTTGGGATGTAGGGACTACTTTTTAGATCCCTAGGCGGTGTCCCGAGATATAAACAGAGGATGGGAGTTCACAGCAATCAAAGGTAAAGGGTGCGATGCTACTCAGGTAGTAGGTTGGTAGACAGCAACCACCCAGGGAAGTACTACCGTCCTGCCAGATGACTGTGAAACAAAAACCTGTAACTGTTTTGCATGATGGTAGGATTGCTGGTTTTCTTTTTCTGTCTCATAAACACGCTAGATAACAGGGATATCTTGCTACTCCTACTTACACTTTGGTCACACTTCACAGACACGCACATGCATATATATATATACATACATCTAGGTTTTTCTCCTTATTCTAAATAGCTCTTGTTCTTTTTTATTTCTTCTATTGTCCATGGGGAAGTGGAAAAGAATCTTTCCTCCGTAAGCCATGCGTGTCGTATGAGGCGACTAAAATGCCGGGAGCAATGGGCTAGTAACCCCTTCTCCTGTATACATTTACTAAAAAAGAGAAGAAGAAAAACTTTATAAAACTGGGTTGTTTAAATGTGCGTGGATGTAGTGCGGATGACAAGAAACAGATGATTGCTGATGTTATGAATGAAAAGAAGTTGGATGTCCTGGCTCTAAGCGAAACAAAGCTGAAGGGGGTAGGAGAGTTTCAGTGGGGGGAAATAAATGGGATTAAATCTGGAGTATCTGAGAGAGTTAGAGCAAAGGAAGGGGTAGCAGTAATGTTAAATGATCAGTTATGGAAGGAGAAAAGAGAATATGAATGTGTAAATTCGAGAATTATGTGGATTAAAGTAAAGGTTGGATGCGAGAAGTGGGTCATAATAAGCGTGTATGCACCTGGAGAAGAGAGGAATGCAGAGGAGAGAGAGAGATTTTGGGAGATGTTAAGTGAATGTATAGGAGCCTTTGAACCAAGTGAGAGAGTAATTGTGGTAGGGGACCTGAATGCTAAAGTAGGAGAAACTTTTAGAGAGGGTGTGGTAGGTAAGTTTGGGGTGCCAGGTGTAAATGATAATGGGAGCCCTTTGATTGAACTTTGTATAGAAAGGGGTTTAGTTATAGGTAATACATATTTTAAGAAAAAGAGGATAAATAAGTATACACGATATGATGTAGGGCGAAATGACAGTAGTTTGTTGGATTATGTATTGGTAGATAAAAGACTGTTGAGTAGACTTCAGGATGTACATGTTTATCGAGGGGCCACAGATATATCAGATCACTTTCTAGTTGTAGCTACACTGAGAGTAAAAGGTAGATGGGATACAAGGAGAATAGAAGCATCAGGGAAGAGAGAGGTGAAGGTTTATAAACTAAAAGAGGAGGCAGTTAGGGTAAGATATAAACAGCTATTGGAGGATAGATGGGCTAATGAGAGCATAGGCAATGGGGTCGAAGAGGAATGGGGTAGGTTTAAAAATGTAGTGTTAGAGTGTTCAGCAGAAGTTTGTGGTTACAGGAAAGTGGGTGCAGGAGGGAAGAGGAGCGATTGGTGGAATGATGATGTAAAGAGAGTAGTAAGGGAGAAAAAGTTAGCATATGAGAAGTTTTTACAAAGTAGAAGTGATGCAAGGAGGGAAGAGTATATGGAGAAAAAGAGAGAGGTTAAGAGAGTGGTGAAGCAATGTAAAAAGAGAGCAAATGAGAGAGTGGGTGAGCTGTTATCAACAAATTTTGTTGAAAATAAGAAAAAGTTTTGGAGTGAGATTAACAAGTTAAGGAAGCCTAGAGAACAAATGGATTTGTCAGTTAAAAATAGGAGAGGAGAGTTATTAAATGGAGAGTTAGAGGTATTGGGAAGATGGAGGGAATATTTTGAGGAATTGTTAAATGTTGATGAAGATAGGGAAGCTGTGATTTCGTGTATAGGGCAAGGAGGAATAACATCTTGTAGGAGTGAGGAAGAGCCAGTTGTGAGTGTGGGGGAAGTTCGTGAGGCAGTAGGTAAAATGAAAGGGGGTAAGGCAGCCGGGATTGATGGGATAAAGATAGAAATGTTAAAAGCAGGTGGGGATATAGTTTTGGAGTGGTTGGTGCAATTATTTAATAAATGTATGGAAGAGGGTAAGGTACCTAGGGATTGGCAGAGAGCATGCATAGTTCCTTTGTATAAAGGCAAAGGGGATAAAAGAGAGTGCAAAAATTATAGGGGGATAAGTCTGTTGAGTGTACCTGGTAAAGTGTATGGTAGAGTTATAATTGAAAGAATTAAGAGTAAGACGGAGAATAGGATAGCAGATGAACAAGGAGGCTTTAGGAAAGGTAGGGGGTGTGTGGACCAGGTGTTTACAGTGAAACATATAAGTGAACAGTATTTAGATAAGGCTAAAGAGGTCTTTGTGGCATTTATGGATTTGGAAAAGGCGTATGACAGGGTGGATAGGGGGGCAATGTGGCAGATGTTGCAAGTGTATGGTGTAGGAGGTAGGTTACTGAAAGCAGTGAAGAGTTTTTACGAGGATAGTGAGGCTCAAGTTAGAGTATGTAGAAAAGAGGGAAATTTTTTCCCAGTAAAAGTAGGCCTTAGACAAGGATGTGTGATGTCACCGTGGTTGTTTAATATATTTATAGATGGGGTTGTAAGAGAAGTAAATGCGAGGGTCTTGGCAAGAGGCGTGGAGTTAAAAGATAAAGAATCACACACAAAGTGGGAGTTGTCACAGCTGCTCTTTGCTGATGACACTGTGCTCTTGGGAGATTCTGAAGAGAAGCTGCAGAGATTGGTGGATGAATTTGGTAGGGTGTGCAAAAGAAGAAAATTAAAGGTGAATACAGGAAAGAGTAAGGTTATGAGGATAACAAAAAGATTAGGTGATGAAAGATTGAATATCAGATTGGAGGGAGAGAGTATGGAGGAGGTGAACGTATTCAGATATTTGGGAGTGGACGTGTCAGCGGATGGGTCTATGAAAGATGAGGTGAATCATAGAATTGATGAGGGAAAAAGAGTGAGTGGTGCACTTAGGAGTCTGTGGAGACAAAGAACTTTGTCCTTGGAGGCAAAGAGGGGAATGTATGAGAGTATAGTTTTACCAACGCTCTTATATGGGTGTGAAGCATGGGTGATGAATGTTGCAGCGAGGAGAAGGCTGGAGGCAGTGGAGATGTCATGTCTGAGGGCAATGTGTGGTGTGAATATAATGCAGAGAATTCGTAGTTTGGAAGTTAGGAGGAGGTGCGGGATTACCAAAACTGTTGTCCAGAGGGCTGAGGAAGGGTTGTTGAGGTGGTTCGGACATGTAGAGAGAATGGAGCGAAACAGAATGACTTCAAGAGTGTATCAGTCTGTAGTGGAAGGAAGGCGGGGTAGGGGTCGGCCTAGGAAGGGTTGGAGGGAGGGGGTAAAGGAGGTTTTGTGTGCGAGGGGCTTGGACTTCCAGCAGGCATGCGTGAGCGTGTTTGATAGGAGTGAATGGAGACAAATGGTTTTTAATACTTGACGTGCTGTTGGAGTGTGAGCAAAGTAACATTTATGAAGGGATTCAGGGAAACCGGCAGGCCGGACTTGAGTCCTGGAGATGGGAAGTACAGTGCCTGCACTCTGAAGGAGGGGTGTTAATGTTGCAGTTTAAAAACTGTAGTGTAAAGCACCCTTCTGGCAAGACAGTGATGGAGTGAATGATGGTGAAAGTTTTTCTTTTTCGGGCCACCCTGCCTTGGTGGGAATCGGCCAGTGTGATAAATTTGGTCCACTGTATACTTGTAAAAAAAAAAGTGGGTGTCGTGTAGGTCATTTTTTCTTATTATTTTAAGGAAAAAAAGAAGGAAAGGAGAAATAAGGAAAAGGGACAGTTACTAGAAGGGATGAAAAGTCAGTAAGCTCCCCCTCCCAGCCAAGAAGACCTCAATACAGCCAGCAGTGCAGATGCAGCACGGAAATCATGCCATACCCTACCCTTCACGTCAGTAAACAGTACTCTGGGATAGCAACCTCACATCTACCGAGCCACCCAAGTTGTTACTTGGTACAAGAATAATATTTGTCTGATGACAAACAAAAATGACCATATGGTGGTTAGTTTCTGGTCTTCAACTTATACATATTAAAAGCATTCAGCATGGAAATGTCCACAAGATGAAAGAAGAGTTTTATGTACCACTTATAACTCTTGCGAACACAATCAGCAAACCCAATTTGCATGTCACATTTGTCCACTGAGCGCATATTGAGGGTGTAGTCCATCACAGCTGCAGGTTTTAGAATGAGTTCATTGGTCTCTCTATGCTCCCTGCCAGTGTGTGTCATTTCATTTGGGTGAACTGATGATAACAGTGTAACATCTCGTTTGTCATGCCACTTAAATGCCATGATGTTATTTGGCAGCAAATGCCTGCACCTCACCTCTACGAGTGCCTGCATCGAACCTGGGCATATGTTTACGATTTGCACACACTGTGCCAAACACATCTATCATGTTCACTCGCAAAAAATCACTGAGTGAGGGGCTTGTGTACCAGTTATCAGTATATAATATATTGTTCTAACCACATCACCAGAGATACCCAAAAACTTCCTGGTATCTTGCAATGTATTAATTCCAGTGCACACAATAATATCCAATACAAGACCACTGTAGCAATCACAAAATATAAACATCTTTATGCCAAAGCATTTCCTCTTGCTTGGTATATACTGCTTGAATGAGTCTTCTTTTGAACAAAATCAAAGACTCATCAATAACAAGCTTCCTGAAGGGATAAAAATACATATTGAATTTCTGTTTTTAAGATACATAAACACATTTCTAATGTTATATAACCTGTCTTTTCTGTCAGGCTGGTTTTGTCTAAGAAGTGTAGCATACATAACAGTAGCACAAATCGATTGACTGGTATTATGTCACTGAAAGCTGGGGTTGCAATGAGGTAGTCTGTTGACCAGCATGGTTTGACACTGTGCTTATATACATGGGGCATAAGCATTATTTTGGCAAACAAAAGATACATCTCAGCCACAGTTGTCTCCTTCCACTGGTGTAGCCGTGATCTTGGTGAAAGAACTGTGTTTACCATGGTGTAATCAAAGTATGCATCGCTTTCCCTGACAATCATTTACATTAAGGGTTTGTCAAAGAATAACTCATAACATTCCTGTTCAGTGGTATTGTTCCCAAGTGTGCAAGATGGCCATAGTCCACTTTGACTTTCATTAAAGTGATGGGGATTGGGAACAAAATTGGCAGCTTCCTGCCAATCCCAGGTGCTGTCTGCTGGTGGATACTGGCAAGTGGTTGTGGAGGTTGTGGTTGTGGAGGTTGTGGTTGTGGAGGTTGTGGTTGTGGAGGTTGTGGTTGTGGAGGTTGGTGTGGTGGATGGGTAGGTGAGGGTGGTCTTTGTTGTAGCTGAGCTGACTCAGTGGCATGAGTACCAGCATGGGCTGCTGCTGGTGCCTCATGGCTGGCACCACCACCACCATCTTCTAACACATGCATATTTTTGATCCCCAATGTAACAATATCATCTTCATTTTCACTATCTGTTCCTGTTGTATGGCTATGTGATGTACTCTGAGATGTACTGCTTACCCTTGGAACAGCATATGGCACACTACCAGAGTGCAAGTATCATCATATATACTGACTGTTCACTGGAGAATATTCCACTTCATTCTCGCTACTAGAACTGTTTTCAACAGCTTGGAGATAATATTCACTATCACTATCATCACCACCTCTCACATCTGAGCCCTGGACATGGGAAAATACGAGTTTCCTCTTTCGTTCTGGTACAACTGAATGTGAACAAGACGGCCAAGCACAAGAGGTTGAAGGTTGAGGATCGTCTGGGTTTTCCTCACTATTACTGGTATTATGGTAATTAGCTTCAGTCACAACCTCTTCAGAACCTTGAAAGTTATCTCCAATGGCACTTCCATGTGTATTAGAACTGTCATTAGGGAACAAGTGTCCCAATCC